>NC_045453.1:55111531-55235102 GCF_002776525.5 Piliocolobus tephrosceles | reverse complement strand
GGGTTCATGCCTTTCTCCTGCCTCAGCCTCCCGAGTAGCTGGGACTACAGGCGCCGCCACGTCGCCCGGCTAGTTTTTTGTAGTTTTTAGTAGAGACGGGGTTTCACCGTGTTAACCAGGATGGTCTCAATCTCCTGACCTCGTGATCCGCCCGTCTCGGCCTCCCAAAGTGCTGGGATTACAGGCTTAAGCCACCGCGCCCGGCTGTTTTTTTTTTTAATTGCAGAGTAGTATTTCATAGTATCTACGCATCACATTTGTATAACCATCTACCCATTGAAAGATCTCTGCGTTGTTTCCATTTTTGGCAGTTACAAACAAAGTTGCCATAATCTTTCATGCATAAGTTTTTGTATCAACATACTCCTTTATTTTTCTATAATAAATATCCAGGAGTATAATTGCTAGACCGTATATTTAGAGAATTTTTAGTTTCATTAGAAGCTGCCAAACTATTTTTCAAAGTAATTGTGCCATCTTAATGTATTCCCCGTATTTGGTATTGTCATTATTTTTACTTTAGCCATTCTGATAGGTGTTTATTGATATCTTATTGGAGTTTTAAGTTGCATTTACCTAAAGACTAATGTTGAACATTCTTTCCATCTGCATATTTGCTATCTGTATATCCTCTTAGGTAAAATATCTTTTCATGTCCTCTGCCCATTTTTAAATTGGATTGTTTACTTTAAAATACTTTTGAGAAGTTTTTATTTATAATTTCACTATTATTTATGTCTATTTTCCTCCTTTAAGATCAACCACCCTGTAAAATGAGCAAGTATTTCTGTCCTTATTTACAGATCAACAGATTGAGCCCTAATATACCTTCTTTATAGCACCTAAGAACTGTGATAAAATCAAGGGTTTAAAAAGGTACCTATGCTTGCATATTGAGTTCATTCAAGTTCTAGTGTTTGACTAAGAAATAAGTATCTAGAATTAATAGGATGTGCTAGATTGAAAAGTAAATGACTAGAATAACAGTAAAGTTAAGAAAAACCATCAACATCGTATGGGATAGCTCTTATAAAAATTTATAGATATATAAAAATATATTCTGAAAAATGCCATTTAACGGAGCTATAATCCAGCTTTATTTTTAGTTATTGATGTTATATTTGAATGAATTTATACCAAGGAATGTTAGGTTTTCTCTTTAACTCGAATGTGCTGTTTTGTTTTGTTTTGTTTTGTTTTGGAAAAATTCTATCAGGATAACTGAACTTTCTACACTTTTCTTTCTTTAGTTTGAATGCTATACAGTTTTTTGTTTTTATTTTGCTGTGGTTACTCTTATATTTTAAACATGCTTTATTTATGTGACAAAATCTAGTGTTAACCAATATCTCAATTCTCCTCCAAATCAATACAAGGAACTATAAAAATGGCTAATCTAGTAACTTCCATCTTTCATGCTTTTGTTGTTTAGTTTATCCTTGATTTCAAGTGATACAAATTAGTAAGCATATACTAATTGTTGTATACATTGCTGTATATTTACCACTTTGAATCTTTAAAAAATTTTTATATCACTTTGCATCTTCACCCTACTACTTTTTTTTTTGTTTTTCTTTTTGAGACAGAGTCTCCTTCTGTCACCCCAGCTGGAGTGCAGTGGCGCGATCTCCGCTCACTGCAAGCTCCGCCTCCCGGGTTCACCCCATTCTCCTGCCTCAGCCTCCCGAGTAGCTGGGACTACAGGCGCCCGCCACCTCGCCCGGCTAATTTTTTTGTATTTTTAGTAGAGACGGGGTTTCACCATGTTCGCCAGGATGGTCTGGATCTCCTGACCTCGTGATCCCCCCGCCTCGGCCTCCCAAAGTGCTGGGATTACAGGCTTGAGCCACCGCGCCTGGCCCATCCTATTACTTTTTATCAGAGTTCATTTTTTAAATTTATTTTATTTTTTTTATTTCTTGAGTTTCCATTTAGTCCTTTTAAAAGTATGTGTTCTTTATTCATACAATTGCTCTTTTTTTCAGTATATTTATTTCTACTTTTAGCTCGTTGAACATTTAAGATACGTCTCTTTTGTAGAGTTTTAGATTGTTTTATAATTTCTTATTTTTCGGATGCTGATTTTCCTATTGGTTACTTCTAGGGACACTCCCAGTTACTTCCTGTGATGGTGAGTTTCCTTTTACAATTTGTAGTTTTTAATAGCAAGCTCCTCTTTGATAGGGACTTGGGTTGTGGATGTGTCTGTACATCAGCCAGTGTCATAACAGCTTCATGGTTTGGACCAATATCCTGGAATAGCATTTTCCTATGTTGCCTGGGATACAAATTCACATTTTATACTTACACATTATCTAGATTAGTTCTAATGTGACTTTGAGCCTTGATTTTTACTAAGAGATCAAGATAGATGTTTTTAAAAATACCATTTTTCTAGGCCAGTAGATAGAATTTTTAGTACTCCTTTCACTTAAAAAGATAATTAATAAATATCATTTATTATGGTATGCTTAAAAGGGCAGCTATGGAGCTAATTGATGGATCCTTTGATTAATACCTTGTATTTTTATAACATTGATTTGGTATGTGGTAAGCTCAAGACCAGAGACAAAAATTTTGTTTTCTTTGCATAGAAATAATCATTACCAATTAAGGACGTATTATGTGGAAGATATTATTCTGAACACATTAAATACATTGCTGCTTCCCTTTATATCACGTAATCGAGCTGGTTATTATTCTTTCATTTAACGTTTAAACAAAAACCCAGATAGGACATATACCATGGCTATGTTGTGTACTTTGCTCAATTTGCACTGAAAAGAGACTAAGATTTTGTAAGATGTTACATTTTTTAAAAAGATTCCCTGTTCAAAAAACATAGGAAACATTGAAAGCACTATTATTTACTTGATCTTCTGAGTTCTGATCCTCTCTCTCATAGATGTGCAATAATCTCCAGCACATTAAATACACCAACCCAAAGTTTCTTTTTTTTTTTTTTTTAATGTAACACCTATAATATCCCTTGAAACTCTAAAACTAGCAATTAGAGTTACTCATTTTTGGAAATTCTGTGGGTTTTTTTTTTTTTCCATTCTTTCTCAAAATTCTGTGACATTGAAAGGACAAGCTGATATTAAATTTTAAAAAATGTAAAACTGAGGGTAAGAAACTTGTGAGACAATGACAGTCATTGAATGAAATCCCAGGACTCCAGAGAGCTAGCCTAGAGCTACCTCTGCCTCTAAATGCTTACCAGCAATATTTACTGAGTGTAAAATACACATAAATAAACTTATTTGAAAATGTCCAACTGAAATTTTCTTACATAATGTGAGAATTTAGGATAGTAATTCAATTTTCTTTCCAAATATGGCCCCCACAATATCTCTCATCCTACACACTATTCTTTTTTTTTTTTTTTTTTTTTTAAGATGGGTCTCGCTCTGTTGCCCAGGCTGGAGTGCAGTGGCATGATCTGGGCCCACTGGAACTTCTGCCTCCCTGGCTCAAGTGATTGTCCTGCCTCGGCCTCCCGAGTAGCTGGGATTACAGGCATGTACCACCACGCCTGGCTAATTTTGGTATCTTTAGTAGGGACGGGCTTTCACCATGTTGGCCAGGCTGGTCTCGAACTCCTGACCTCAGGTGATCCGCCCACCTCGGCCTCCCAAAGTGCTGGGATTACAGGCGTGAGCCACCGTGCTTGGCCTACACGCTATTCTTATAATGTAACTCCAATACTTTTCCTATTGAGCAGTGGGGTCAGTGTTCCCTCCCCTTGAATCTGGGTGCATGGGAGTCTGGCATAAGTGATGACCTGTGGTTTTTTTTTTTTTCTTTTTTTTTCTTTTTTTTAGAATATATATACGTATATTTATACTTTAAGTTCTAGGGTACATGTGCACAACATGCTGGTTTGTTACATATGTATACATGTGCCATGTTGGTGTGCTGCACCCATTAACTCATCATTTACATTAGGTATATCTCCTAATGCTACCCCTCCCCCCTCCCCCCACCCCATGACAGGCCCTGGTGTGTGATGCTCCCCTTCCTGTGTCCAAGTGTTCTCATTGTTCAATTCCCACCTATGAGTGAGAGAACATGCAGTGTTGTTTTTTTATCCTTGTGATAGTTTTCTGAGAATGATGGTTTCCAGCTTCATCCATGTCCCTACAAAGGACATGAACTCATCCTTTCTTATGGCTGCATAGTGTTCCATGGTGTATATGTGCCACATTTTCTTAACCCAGTCTATCGATGATGGACATTTGGGTTGGTTCCAAGTCTTTGCTATTGTGAATAGTGCTGCAATAAACATACGTGTGCATGTGTCTTTATAGCAGCACGATTTATAATCCTTTGGGTGTATGTCCAGCAATGGGATGGCTGGGTCAAATGGTATTTCTAGTTCTAGATCCTTGAGGAATTGTCACACTGTTTTTCACAATGGTTGAACTAGTTTGCAGTCCCACCAACAGTGTAAAAGTGTTTCTGTTTCTCCACATCCTCTCCAGCATCTGTTGTTTCCTGACTTTTTAATGATCACCATTCTAACTGGTGTGAGATGGTATCTCATTGTGGTTTTGATTTGCATTTCTCTGATGGCCAGTGAATGACCTGTGGTTTCTAAGGCTAAGTCATGAAAGATGATGTGAAGTCTGCCTGCTGCCATCGAGGTGCTTGCTCTCGGACCCCAGCAGCCATGCAGTAAGGAATCCCAGGTCACGTGGAGAGGCTGTGTGTAGATTTCTGTCCAACATCTCCCAGCTGGCAGCTAGCATCAATTGCCAGACATATGAGCCAAGTATCCCTGTGGATGATGTCAGTGCCAGCCGCCATCTGACTGCAACTGCATGAGATATCCTGAGCAAGAATTGCCTACTGAGAATAGTCAACCTTCAGAACTGTGAGATAGTAATAAAAGCATTTGTATTGTTTTCTACTATTAGGTTTGGGATAGTTTGTTACACAGCAGTAGATAACTAATACATTAAGAGATTAAAATGATAACTAATACAGAGATCAATACAAAGGTTTGCATAGACCAATGACGGAGAAGGTACTCTAGTAGGTGCATATAGCATTCAGTACCTTGAGAAATAGAGAACATATAAATAGATTATAGTGATATAAGAGGCATTTTGAAACATTTCTCTTTCATTCTAAAAATGACACTTTCAGCATAGAAGCCTCTGCCTCCTGGGTACAAGCGATTATCCTGCCTCAGCCTCCCGAGTAACTGGGATTACAGGTGTCCACCACCATGCCCAGCTAATTTTTGTATTTTTAGTAGAGACCAGTTTTCACTATGTTGGCCAGGCTGGTCTTGAACTCCTGACATCAAGTGATACGCCTGCCTCGGCCTCCCAAAGCGCTGGGATTACAGGCTTGAGCCACCATGCCTGGCCTGTTATGTATATATCTTCTATATATCTCTTATTTTTATAGAATAAATTATCTCAAGTAAAATAGATGGGCCAGAGTTTGCCCTTTTTAAGGTTGTGATACACAGGGTCCTACATAACTTTTATCCAGATTTAGCTTTAGTCTTCTTCCTTCCCTAGCTCCTTTCCTCTTTCCCTCTCTTCCTTCCTTTTTGTTTTTCCTTTCTTCCTCTTTTCTCTTTCTTCCTCTTCATCTTTATTTCATCTTTTTCATTACTTTAATATGAAAATACTTCATATTTTAGTCAGAAGATTAAATTTAATAAATGTAATAGGAAGAAATTTGCTTTGTTTTGCAGACATGACAATATTGGTATCCTTAAAGTTTCCTGCTTTAAAACACCAGTCCCATATTGAACATACATGAAATGTGTTTACCAATGTCCTTGACCCTTTCTCTTACATTTCTTTATTTTCACTTTTATTTCTCCTGATTTATTTCCCATTGACAATGAAGTGTGGGTGCCTTTGAAAACAGACATCTTGGGGACCTTGGTGGTTGTATGTCTTCATTGGCCCATACATGGTCTTGGATTGTGCTCTTTCAACTGATCGATCCCTAGAGGCTAATGGTTTTGTAAGCCACACACACATTTTTGGAGGATCACTGGGAAATCCTGCCTGTGCGTAAAATATATAAAGGCATCTTAGAGACACCACAAGAATATTTACTAAAACCCCAGACAGACACATTTCAAGGAGATAAGAGTGAGGAACAGGAGGTTTTAGAATTACTATTGACCTGTAGGTATGTTTGCAAAATTGTCTGCTATCTCCCTAAACTTCCCGTCAAACAAATAATTGCCTTCAACAATGAAGGGGCTAAACATGTTCGCATTGGGAGTGTTTGCATGTGAAACAAGCAATCCTTGGAAGGGAAAAGACAAACGTAGAGACTGTTTGCTGAAATGTTTGGGAAGCATTTGCCATTGTAGGCAAATTCAGTATCTGACCTGTATTATTGATTCTTGTGAGCAAATTTGGGAGGGGTAGAGGGTTTTATATCTAAGTCAGAAAAACAAAGATTTGTGGTCTGTTGGGTGCTGCATACGTGGAACAGATTCCTTCAAAATTATTTAATTCTGGGTAGTTTTTCTTCTTTAAACAAACATAGGAGTTCTATGTCAATGTGAAAACACCTATGTTTGCTATGATGATAGAGTGAGATTCACCAATAGTGTTTTCATTTGATAAAAAGTTGATGTAATTCTTAGGACAGGAGTGAAAAAGCTTAAGATGTATGATGACCTGTTCTTTACTTAAAATTCAGCCCAGTGATGAATCGTGTGGGTCTGTACTGTCCCAGGCCTAATACATGATTAGAAACTGGGGACCTGTCCTCAAGACACTTTACTGCCATCTGCCGGAAAATCTTCATAGCAAAACTACAGATCACTGGTGATCATGTCACGGAAGGCGCCCTCTGTGGTTGTGCAAGGTATAACTTGCACGATCACACAGTGACCCTCTAGGGGATCTTACCAGGCATAATTAAAACATCTGGTAGAGGTTGACACTTAAGAAATAGTCAGTGACCTTAAGGCTTTCTATTAGAATGAATTTTGAACTGAGAGGTTTGGATATCCCCACTGATCCAGGCTGTAGGTAACATTATTCTATTTTGTGAGGTGCTGATGATTTGAGATGAATTGCACACAGTTTTTCCATATTCAAATATTGACTTATACGAAAGTTGCTGTGGGAAAGAGAAAAGGATTATGGAGGGTTGGGGTGGGGGTCGTCTTTGTCAACACCCCTGCAGAAATCTTGGTTTGTGCTGGCCAACATCTGTGCTAATATATAAACTGGAGTTGTTGGCAGCAGGATGGGAAATCTCCAGGAAGACAGCCTCTGCTAACCTTTTATTATTTTTTTTCCTTTATTAAATGCTAGGCTGGAGGTAACCATGTAGATCTGAAAATGCAGCCTGGTTTAATTAGCCAGGACTTTCAGGAAGCCAAGTAACAAATGACAACTTAATTAAATACAATTAAAACATTTTAGAACTTCTTGAGGCCTCTTTCAATAGGGCAGTGATTGCAGCATGAGAGGAGGCCATGGAAAGAAAGGCAAGGTGCTTTCATTTTCCTTTTCCTTATTTTTTTGGTCACAGTGCCTTTTTTCTTTTCACTATTAGAAATGCAGCTGGATCCTATTTATAATCCATTTTCACATTTGTTTGAATTAAAATCCCAGATTGTTGTGCTTTCAAGGTTGAATGTGCATGGCAGCCAACATTTATCCAGCCATTTCAGGAGTTACTGGGTAACTGGGCTCCAGGAAGGGAAACTACACCATGCATTTGAACCACAGGGAGGAGAGAGAGAACACAGACTCACACCTAAAACCTCTGACATCACCGTTGTTTGGAGAGAGATTGTTCTGCTCTGAACATGTGCTGCCTACTTAAGACTCTAATTACTCTAAATTAGTTAAATGGGCCCTAATACCTACGTTTTATTATTTGATATTAAAGAACAAACCATTTTATGAAGAAATTCATAATGCCATCAAAATATTGGCAACCCATTCTCCCAGTAGAAACCCTGGACTTGGAAATACCTATGCTTTCTACCCTACCACCTGAATTCTAATCTGAGAGCTGCCGTGTGCTCTCCCCCAGCCTTTTCCAGTATCCTGTTTATGTCTAAATCCAATAGTCCAGCCATGCCAGCTTGTTACCACATGGAAAACTCCATTGCTCAGAGAAAGTTATGAATCCCTATATTCTTTATGCTTTAAGATTCACTATGACATCTCAAAGTAATTGCCAGGTAAACCTACCAGATGGTTTTTGGGGGATGAGGAATAGACTAATAATTTCCATTAGCATAATATTGTTATTATAAAGATTTAACGACTTCACTGATGTGGTGTCCTGTCCTGGTGGAAAGTTTATGAGCCAGAAATAAAATAATACGTATGGGTACCCATGAGGCTATTTGAGAGAAGTACTAGAGAGGTTAATGAGATCTCAGGTCCCTAAGGCTCCTAACAGAATGTTCCTATTTGAGCTGAGCTAAGTGATATGAGAAGTACAAGGCAGGCTGCACAGGGGGCAAGGGAAGCTCAGTGCCAGTCTTGCCTCTGCTGCAACATTACAAGTTGGAATGAGGGCTCTGATCTGGTTTTGGACTGCCTGGATTTCACTCCTGGCCCCATTGTGCACTAGCGTGAAGACCTTGGGCGTGTTACTTAAGCAATCTGTGCTGTAGGTTTTCATCTGCAAAATGGATCCAATAGCAGTATGTAATCAGTGGTTGTGAGGGATGAGGCGATCCTCACAAAAGTCTCAGGGCAGTGCCAAAGACATAGTAAACATGCACTGCATATTCACCGTTATTAGTTTTACTAGTCGCCTGTGCTGAACCTTAATTTTCTAATCAGTCAAGTCAAAGAGGTTGGCCTAATTCTAAAATTTTGTGATTCTATAAGCCAGAATCTGGATATAATTAAAAACTATTGTTTTGAAATTTGAATGTGGACTTTGTTCTTTCAGACCCATCACCAGACTTTGGAAACAAAGTGTATTGTACAACAAGTGTTAACTATTAGAATCAGAGTTCTGGGGAAGGTCTTTGAGAGAGGAAGAGGCTCCCACGTTGCAGACAGAAGGAATGGTGATAGTCATAACTTGTACTTGTGGTAACTTGTTCAGGAGGTCATTAGTCTCTCTTGTCTAGGGGTCATAGAGAGGAGAAAAGGTGGTTTTTTTTTTTTTTTTTTATAGGGGCTTAGAAATGGATTATTGAGACTGGTCATCCTTAGTCATCAGATGCAAGAACATACCCTTCTCCCCTGACGTGGAAGTATCTTCCTCCATTTTCCTCTTTTGTTACAGAAAAGGAGAGGATATTTTTGGAAATACAGGGCAATGAATCAGATGGTTGCTACTTGTAGGTGGGATAAGTCTTGTATTTCCAGCCGTACCAGTTGCCTGTGTCTAGTAGTATAAATAATATATGTCCCTTGTTTTTACAAGAATTATTTTGGTTTCTAGTAGTCTGACTATAATCAGGCAACATAGTTGAACATGCTCTGAGAATATGATCGTGTAATTCATTAGGCAATTGACTTCTCTGTCTTATATACACAGAGTAATTGCACTTTTCTTCCCATGTGGCTTCGATAGAAAAGTTCTCCATCCCTTTAGTTATAGTTACCTTGGTGAAAAACACAAATGTTCTGAGCTTTGTATTAGATCAGCCATATTGAGGAAAACTTTGACCTTCAAATCTTTACACTGTTGAAATAGATGAAGCCAAGCTCCCTTTGCAAAACCATTTTTTGTTTTGAGGTAAAAATATAATTGATTTCTCTGTCCTCTGCCAAAAATGTGCTTCTCCACTTGCCGTATGTCTTGAGTGTGTAGGGACGTGGTGTGCCCATAGATAACACAGGAAGAACTTCCCTCCAAAACCCAAATTCCTAGGAAAGCAACAGAGTGATAAATGAAGGCAAGGATCATTAGTTTCTTTTAAGCACATTGTCTGATTTCCTTGAGGGGCAGTGTTGATTTATTTTTCTTATTTTATTGATAAGAAAGCAAATAATTTATGTGGATAACTTACATATCTTTCAACCACCTGACTTTGTATAAATAGCATTTCTGTCTTTTGTTGCAAGTCCAGGACTCAGGAATCTCCTCTTTTGAGTGCTCATTGATTGGCATTTCAGTATTTGCAGTTAGTCCATGTGGTTCCATTGAGGTTAAACACTCAGCCCCATGATATTCAAGCAGTTCATTTCCTATTCAAACAAGTTAAATGCAAGAGACAAAATGAAGATAAATTCCTCAATGGACCAAGATAAGCTGGTTGGGTGAGGAGAAAGATAATTAATCAGTCTTAAGCCAACTCTAATTCTTCCAGGTTTTATCTTTGCAGCTTTTGGTGGTGGAACCTCTATCTCTGAATCTGACTGATTTCTATCTTGCTTTTACACCTAAGGCATTTCAGTAGCAAGGCTGAAGGGAGTTGGAAGTTGCTCCCAAATAGTCCTTTTATTGAGTGGATTCCTCTGGGTATGAGGGGAGGTAGGGAAAGAAACGTAGCAGGGATGACCTTAGAGAGAAGCAGGATGGGGTTCTCTTTGTATAAAACACCAACAATACAAAGAATTTCTTATTGAAAACTTATTGGGAACCCAACTTGAGGTCAACTGGCTCCTTGCTAATCAAAGTGTGTTTGTAGACCGGTGGCATTGATATCATCTCCTGGAAGCTTGTTAGACATGCAGAATCTCAGGCCCCACCCTCCACCTCCTGAATGAGAATCTGTATTTTCCAAGATCCCCACATGATCTATAATGCACATGGAAGTTTGATTCTTCTCGAGTCATCGTTGGCTGATGGTCACAGTATTTAATATTCGCTGGTCCTCAGACCCTTGATGCCAAATTTTGGCATTTGAAGAAAGAGTAGACTATATTAAATAGCTGATTATAGCAAAAAAACTACTAGAGGTAACATTGGGAAAGGTAATTTTTATTCTCCCATCTGTCTCTAATCAGCTAGATGGCCTCGAGAAAGTCATTTCACCTGTCTAGGTCTCAGGGTATTGGTACTGATAACTTCTAATGATTCTGACTGCAATATTTAATGGTTGTGTGAATATAGGACTCTTGATATATGGAACAAGAAAAGTTCACTAAAGAATTTGTTGCACCAAACACTTAGATCAATACTGCATATATAGGGTGAGAATTCTTTCTGTCTGTACATTTCAATTTCATAGCTCCCTCCTTTTTCATGTTGTACAACCAAATCATTAAGCCCGTGGAGGGGCTGCTTGGTTGATTTGTAAAAACTGTCAAAGTGGTTGTAGAAATGAAAACTGCAGCCAAATAGCGTGTAGTCCCTCAAAGTGTGACTCAAGATTAAAAAGTAAAAATGGTTTTGTTTCCAAAAGGGCTGTTGAAACATACAGGTGAACATGTTAAAAACATGGCTGGGCCATCACGTACTTAGGGCTAGATGCTCCAGTGCTTCCAGAACCTGAGACTTGAGTTTCAGCTGGATCTTTCGTATACTTTATATAGTGTAAACTATAATAAGGCATAAGGTTCCAGGTTTTCAGGTATGGAAATATAAGCAAGAAATATATTTATATATGTATGTATATATACACACATATGAATGTATACATACACAATAATGATATATATAATCTACATATACATATCATACATTTTTCTCAAATTTCAAAACACCTTTGCATCTTATTCAAATGATTCTCAGAAGAATTATTTTTTGCTTGTTAAAGTTCATGTTATTTATACCTCAGTTAAAAGTTTATCAATGAAAATGTTCCCAAACCTATTGAGAGTTGGTGGGTTTGCCTCTAACATAGCATTTATGTTCGTTTGATGAGCATCATAATGAGTCATTTCTCAACTGTCTTACTCATTGGGTTGTACATTCTTCAAATGCAGGAAAATCGATTTTTAATATTTTCCCTATGACTGGCTAGAGTAGTTCCTGACACATTGCAAGTATATGGCAAATATTTATTAAATTAAATTGAGTTAGTATTACATAATATCTTGACTGCTATTGTTGTTTTAATTAATTTTTAAATATTTCTAAATTTTTTATTTATGAAACTAAATGTAGTTTATTCAAACTACACTTTAGAATAATGAAAATAGGATAGGATCTAGAAGATTCAGAAGCAGTGCAAATCTCTGAAAATAAACTACTGCATGTACTGGAGAAAATTTCTGGAAATTTTTATTCGTTTAATTTAAGAAGACACGAATTCCATGAAGCTGGCACATAGCTTGATAATGAAAAGACAATGGTTACAAGGAAAAGAAGGTACAATAAGATAAAATTACAAGGAAAAATAAACAACTAATCAAGCTTCAACATTAGAAATAAATATTTGCTCCTGCAGTGCAAGTGGTGCTAAGAAATATCTCTAAACTAGAGAATGAATTTGAGAAACACTCTCAGAAGTCAGAGGAAAGGGCAACAAAATAAAGACGATGAGAAAGTAAGTGATCAATAAGGAGAATAGTGAATAGAGGGATGACTTAAGAAAAGTCTCACTTTCCAAATGAGCCATTGGGAAAAATAGATCAATACCAATTTATCAAACAAATATTAACTGAGGATTGAGGTTTGCAGAATTATAGAAATCATCATTTTCCTTCTCATGAACAACTGTCATGTTGTAGTCAAAACTGGCACACAGGGCTTATACCTAGCCTCATCTGGGCAAATGTTTCAAAGTGAAAGGACTTGAATTCTGCAAGTATCCAGACATGGAAGAAGTGTAAAACGCTAGCAGACAAAATTATAAAACTCAGGGTGGCCTCTGGCATCTTATTGATACAAACATTTTCTGAAGATAACTGCGGGCAATGGGTAGTTTATAAATGAAGAAAGTCAAGTTATGAAAATGGATCTATCATTACTTTAAAATAGTGAAAGAACTTAAAATAAGTAAAATGTCATCATGAAACTATATGTATTATGGAAGAGAAAAAAACAGTGTTGAGATCTGTGAAGTCCGTGATAGCATTAAAAACATTTACATAAAAGTTAAAAACATAAAATAATAAAATATATGGTTTAAAACTCATATACATGAGGAAAAATTTTAAAAACATATATCAAATGCAGATTAATTTGCAAAAATGCTTGCACATGGAGAAGAACGAGGGTTAGCGAGAAGAATATGGAAGACTTTATGTTTGACTACCATGTTTTATTTTAAACATATCTAAAGCACATTTGAACCAATTTTGTTCATTTTTGGATGTCAGATAAACAATATTTGTAATGCTAGCCTTTGTAATTTTCTATATTTGTTCTTAGTTTTAAAAAGAAAAGCAATTATGACAAAATTGAGACATCAGTTACCACATCTCAAATTAACAGTATAGGTGTATAACTGTATAGGTGTATAAACATGTATGTATATGTGTGTGGCTTGTATGTGTGTGTGTGTGTATTTGTGAATGTATACATAAATAGATGTAGCTCTATATACACATACATGTATACACACATATATACATGTATACACACACATATACATAGTCACACACACACACATGCATATATGAATGACATATTGATAAAGGTTAGGTTAAGAAAGCTTTGCTCTCCTGTACTTTAAGTGAGGTCTACATTGTCAGACATAATATCAAAAATCTTATTTCCCATTTGGAGATTTGCCTTTTGATCTAACAACTACACTAGGACTTTATCCTAAGGAAATAATAAATATTTAGCAGAAACAAAATTTACCACTGTATTTATTCAATAATTCTTATATCCATCTATGAAATATTTATCAAGCACCTACTATGTCACGGAATTGTCTCAAATATTCAAAGTCTCAGCCTTCTGAAAGTTCATGGCATATTTCTAGCAATGAAAACTTGAAATTAAAGGTCATAGAAATACCTAACAAGGATTGATTCATTTATTATATTTGTGTTTATATATTATATTAGAAAACAATTTTGCCATTTAAAATAATTTTATAAATTTTAAAATATATTTATAATAACATTTGTAGTAACTTATATAAAATAATTTGCATGCTATGATGACCATACTTGTAAATTAATATGCTTACAAATCTGTATTAAAATATGTTATTTATTTTGGGATGTTGTAAAATGTTTAGGCTTTGCTTATATCTATGTTTTCTATTTTATCACTAATAAACATATATATCATGACAATAAATACAATGTTTTTAAAATTAAAAACAAATACTATAGAATATAATTTTTATAGGATAATATCTGTAATACATAAAATCTACATTTAACTTTTAAATAATAAATTAAAACATTTGGAATCAATTTACAGAAAAATACTGAAATTAACATTGCTATCCCCATTACACATTTATTTTATTTTATTTTATTATTTTTTTTTATTATACTTTAAGTTCTAGGGTACATGTGCATAACGTGCAGGTTTGTTACATATGTATACTTGTGCCATGTTGGTGTGCTGCACCCATCAACTTGTCAGCACCCATCAATTCATCATTTATATCAGGTATAACTCCCCAATGTAATCCCTCCCCCCTCCCCCCTCCCCATGATAGGCCCCAGTATTTTATTTTAAAATTTTTGAGTGGCACACATCCTTTGACCCAGCAAGTACATCTCTAAGGATTTGCTTAATAGATACACCTACATGTGCACACAATGTTCATTTCAGCATTGTTTGAAATAGCAAAACTAAAAACAATGGAAATAACTGTCAACGAAAGGATTAAGTACAATCCACATAATAGGATGTTTTACAGCAAATACAGATAATGAGGCAGCTCCATATAAACTGATATGAAAATGAAAAAAAGATACAGAATAATATGTACATGATATATTTTACTAATTAATTTGTACATACATAAATATAAAAGCATTAATAAGAATCTGATGTTTTTATTCTTTTGGGTTTGGGGAGACAGAGCCTCACTCTGTCAGCCAGGCTAAAGTGCAGTGGCTCAGTCTTGGCTCACTGCAACCTCTACTTCCTGAGTTCATGCAATTCTCCTGCCTCAGCTTCCTGAGTAGCTGGGACTACAAGGGTGCACCACCAAGCCCAGCTAATTTTTGTATTTTTAGTAGAGACAAGGTTTCACCATGTTTGCCAGGCTAGTTTCGAACTTCTGGCTTCAAGTGATCCACCCTCCTCTGCCTCCCAAAGTGCTGGGATTACAGGCATGAGCCACCGTGCTTGGCCATATGATTATTTTTTGGTGAGGGTAAGATTTTATACTTTTCATTTTATATCATATAGTACTATTAAGTTTCATTTTTGTTTTCAGGTTTTATGATTTAAAACTTTACATATATATTTCAAAAATAATCTGAAGTAAAATGTTCTATTAGTCTTTCTCTTTGTATGTATTGATGACTTAGAATACACATATATTTCATTTTAAATTATAAATAGTCCTAAAACTCCATTCAAATCTATTTTGTAATGAACCACTGATACTAAGTATAATATCATTTTGAGGCAGCAATGAGACAGCAGTCATCATAAAGCTATTTTACTCTCTTTCCTTCTGAAAATACAATGATGGAAAGTATTTGCACATTTGAACCATAGTCTGTGGGCATCTTTATTTCCTTTGCACATCTTTGAGATGACTATATTTACTTTCTGAAAAACTCATTAATTCAACAATTTGATACAAAATGTATCAGAACTTTATTTTGCTTACATCACTGTTCAGCAAGTTCTTGTACATAGTAGAGTATGCAATCTAGAAGTCTTTGGGCCGTATGTAGGTTACTGCTGACTCAACTTTCTGGCTCAGAACAGTGCTGAAAAGAAAAATAAAGGAAAATGTAATTCTTGCTGGGCGTGGTGGCTCACACCTGTAATGCCAGCACTTTGGGAGGCCAAGACGGGTCGATCACTGGAGGTCAAGAGTTCGAGACCAGTCTGGCCAACGTCATGAAACCCTGTCTCCACTAAAAATACAAAAAATAGCCAGGTGTGGTGGTGGGTGCCTATAATCACAGCCCAGCTACTCAGGAGGCTGAGGCAGGAGAATCACTTGAGCCTGGGAGGCGGAGGTTGCAGTGAGCCGAGATCATGCCATTGCACTCCAGCCTGGGCAACAAGAGCAAAACTCTGTCTCAAAAAAAAAAAAAAAAAAAAAAAAAAAAAAAAAAAAAGAAAACAAAACAAAACAAAAGAAAATGAAATGTAATTCTTTGCTAATGAACTAGCATTTTAAAATTGGAAGATTTCTCATAAAACTCGCATGTTTTTTCTCACCTCAAAAAATCAGATCTTATATTTGACCTACATTCCCACTGAGAAACACTTGGCTAGAACTAAAGAGCAACTGTTTCCTTTAGTTTGCGCAGGCCGAAAACTCCCCTATTTTTCACAGTCCCCACCAGTCCCTAATTAATTACACCCTATTTGTGTTGCCTTATTTGTTCTACATGCATCCCTAGTTTATAGCCCATGAATTAAAAGAAGAATTTGGGCAAAAGGGAAAAATAGCTCCATGAAGAATTAAAACATACTAGAAAGCTCAAAACAGTTATGATAGCATGGTATTGAACCATGCATAGACAAAACTGACCAGTGGAATAAAAGAGAAAGCATGAAATAGCACCAAGTACATATGGAAATTTAGCATGTGATAAAACTGCTGTCTTAAGCCACTGGGAAGAAAAGCAGCAACTTTTAAAGATATGATGCAGGAATAATACATTAGACACTGGTAAAAAGAAAAATTATATTCAAACTTCACAACGTAAGAATAAACTTCAAATGGCTTACATATCTAAACACAAAACAATGGAAGCACACATGGACTAGAAGAAAGCATGAATGAATTTCTCTAGCCTCTAGAGTAGTCTAGGGAAAGACTTTCTAACCATGGCTGAAAATCTAGAGGTAAGGAAAGAGAAGACTGATAAATTTCACTGCATAAAACATGCATTAAAAATTAAAGCTGGGCGTGGTGGCTCACGCCTGTAATCCTAGCACTTTGGGATGCCAAGGCGGGTGGATCACTTGAGGTCAGGAGTTCAAAACCAGCCTGGCCAACATGGTGAAACCCCGTCTCTACCAAAAATACAAAAAAAATTAGTGGGGCATGGTGGCAGGTTCCTGTAATCCCAGCTACTTGGGAGGCTGAGATAGAAGAATTGTTTGAACCTGGGAGGCGGAGGTTGCAGAGAGCCAAGATTGCACCACTGCACTCCAGCCTGAGTGACAAAGCAAGATTCTTTCTCAAAAAAAAAAAAAAAAAAAAATATATATATATATATATATAAACAAGTCAGAAGACAGGTAAAAACTGGAAGAAAATACTCAGGAAATCATGATACATACCACAGACAGAGTTAATATCACCAATATCAGAGAAATATTGTAAATTGTAGGGCAGAGGTCTAAAAACATGATAGAAAAATGGGCAATAGATATAAACAGGTAACTCACAATAAAGAAAGTAAAAATACCCCTTAAAATATTTTTTAAAAGTTCACATCTATTCATAATTAGAAAATCACAAATTAAAACAATGCTATTTCTCACCTATTGGATTGATGAAAATTTCAAAATAGGACAACACATTCTGTTGGCAAGGCTCTGGGGAAGTAGTCACTCCCTTACATTTCTGGTAGCAGTGCAAATTATATGAACCTTCTGGAAGGAAACTTGGCAATATCTAAGAAAACTACATGCACCCTTATCTCTTCACCCAGAAATCCTACCTCTAGGAACCTATCCTGAAGATACATTTCCAACAATACAAAAATAATTACAGGAAAGATTGTTCACTGCTGTATTGTTTGTGATTTAAAAACATTAGAAACGACTGGGTGCAGTGGCTCACGCCTGTAATCCCAACACTTTGGGAGGCCAAGGCGGGCAGATCACTTGAGGTCAAGAGTTCGAGACCAGCCTGCCCAACATGGAGAAACACCGTCTCTACGAAAAATACACAAAAAACGAGCCGGGCATGGTGGCGGGTACCTGTAATCCCAGGTACTCAGGAGACTGAGGCAGGAGAATCGCTTGATTCTGGGAGGTGGAGGTTGCAGTGATCCAAGGTCGTGCCACTGCACTCCAGCCTGAGCAACAAGAGCGAAACTCTGTCTCAAAAAAAAAAAAAAAATTAGAAGCAACCTAAACGCCCATGTACAGTGGTTGAAGAAACAGAGGTGCAGCCCCACAGTGAAGTCCTGCTGTGCAGATGTACAGCTGAATGAGGATGGTCTCTAAAAATGGATATGTGGTGACATCCGGGAAACACTGTTAAGTGAAAAAGGCAAAGCATTAAGGATGCCTGTAGTGTGCTACACTTCGTGTAAGAAACAAGGAGATATAGTAAAATATGCATGTGTCTGCTGATTTTTGTAAAAATGTGATACAAGAAGGATAAACCAGAAAATTAAAAGGCTGGTTGGTTATGTATGGTTGGGGTGTGTGTGTGTGTGTGTGTGTGTGTGTGTGTGTGTCTGTGTGTCTGTGTGTTCTGGAATACAAACAATAACAAATTAATACATAATCACAGAGAGGAAAGGGAGAAGAAATGAGCTGAGTAGCTTTAAAATGACAATATTTAGACTGCAAAGTTAAGGCAAAAGACAAAAAGAACTATCTACAAATATTGTTCTCTACTTAGTGAATTTGTTTCTGACATATGTATAGGTTGGCAGCTCTGGAACTACTTTGTATGTATACTAGGATTGAATAAATGAGTAAACATATTGTGGATATTGAGAGCTGAGTTTCTCCCTATCAGAGAAACAAGATACAAGGAGAAAGGGAAGGCTGTGGTGCTGGATTGCAGTTATAGGATCAGTATGAATTTATGTTTGTTTATATATACTCACACACATACACATATGCACACAAACAGGTGGATAGATAAATAAATATACACATTTGTGTATGTGTGGGTACATAGATTACTTTTTACCTTTAACTGCTGCAAGGGTCTAGAGGCAGTGACACTTCAGCAGCAATCAGCATGCCTTCCATCCAGATCTTAGTTTCTAAATATTATTCTCCAATAAAAAAGATAGATTCCTTGGTTAATTTCAGAGATAGGGTAGAGAAAACACCAGATGATGTGGAACTTCTCTTGGTGACAGAAAAGTTAGAAAGTGCTTTTTTTAAAAAAAAAGAAAAAAAAAAAAAAGGCAGCTTGTAAAAGGACACAGGATCTATCCAGTAGGAGTTCTCAGCAAAACCTGGCACTAATTTGAGCCTAAAACATGACAATATTAAGTTATAACACATAGAACAAAACAAGTATCCATGGAAGTGACACAAATAAATAGCCAAATAATAAAAAAGGAGAAAGGACAGCTCTTTTTTACTAGAGAATTTCAATCACTAGGCTGGGCGTGGTGACTCACACCTGTAATCCCAACACTTTGGGAGGCTAAAACAGGTGGATCATCTGAGGTCAGAAGTTCCAGACCAGCCTGACCAACATGGCGAAACTTCATCTCTACTAAAAGTACAAAAATTAGCTGGATGTGGTGGTGCACTCCTTTAACCACAGCTACTTGGGAGGCTGAGGCAGGAGAAACACTTGAACCAGGAGGTGGAGGTTACAGTGAGCCGAAATCATGCCATTGGACTCCATCCTGGGCAACAAGAGTGAAACTCCGTCTCAAAAAAAAGAATTTCAACCACCAAATACCAAATATAGAGGGAATGAAAAAAATAAAAAAGTCACCATCAAGCAATCACAAATAATAATTATCTCAGGCAAGAACCATTGATGGATGCTAAAATGTGTGGGGGGAAAAGGACTGGAAACAAGGTATTTGCATAGTCTCAAAGTATCTGCCCACACGATACTTATTAATTATAAAGATAAAAGGAGTAATTTTAGAGCAGAGAAGTCCAGTAGACACCATAGTAAAACAAAATGATCCAGGTTTACATAAGCAGACATTAGATGGGTTGACATCACCCACCTTCCAGTATGAGGCACTGAGAAGAGCACCGTATCACTTCTGTGCTATTCTTGACAAAAGTGTGTAACAGCAGTCTAATCACAAGGAAAACAAAATAAAACCAAACCTAAAGATAATCTATAAAATCATTCACTTAAAAACACCAAACATCATAAAAAATAAGGAAAGATGGAGTGACTGGCACAAACCTGAAAATATGAAGGAGACATGAAGAACCTTAGTGGGAAAATTGGTGACATTTGAATAAATTCTACTAATTAGTTAATATTTTTAGCAATATCAATTTCCTTATTTTGATGATTAAATTCTAATGATATAAATTGTTCAAGATTTAAGAAGTCTGTGTGAACGGTATGTAAGAACTATCTGTACTATTTTTGCAACTTTAAATTATTGAAAAATATTTGAAATAATAAAATTATTTCAAAATAAAAAGTAGAAAATCATACTTAAATCAATCAGACTCTTGGAAGATGGTCTTAGAATAAGCTGAAAAATGTTGGGAAAGGAATTATTGAAGGGCAATGATAATAACAGGAAGTCAGAAAAAATGTATAGTTAGCATTTTTTAAAAATGTAAAAATTGAAATGATGTTACAAATCTTAGGGGACAATAATTGATATACTTAAATGAAAACAGGTGGATGAAAAGGAAGACAAAAGACTAAAATACCAAGCACTCAAGTTGAAAAGATATAAAAAGTATGTGTGAGAGTGAGTGATTTGAAATATCAAGTTCAGCTGGGCTAAATAAATTAGTTTCTGTATTTTCCAAAATGCAATCTTATCTCTCTTACTGGAGTAAACGTAAAGCTAAATAAGAATAAAGACGAGTGTGCATTTGATAAAATTCCAGAAAGGTTGCTGGAGCCCAGAAACCATGTGATATTTTAAAGATGTCAGAATCTGGCCCTCAAACATGGCAGCTGGTTATGAATGTTAAGCTTTAACTCTGGGGCTATCACTAGATCCCCAAGTAAGACTTCACTATTTAAAATTTTTTCATTCTTCTGTTGCCACCCAATTGTATGGGTAAAGCGGGTTTTATCACACTTTGCAAGTTCATCACATGTAATTTTATTTCTGCCACGCTAGATTAAATTTAACGGTCACTGAAGTCAGGAGCCACTGACCTTTGCCCTGTTAATGGTTCTCACCATTAATACTTGACCCTAAAAGCTATGTATACAATAAACCATATTTATAGGGTGGAGGGAAGGGAAGAGCAGAAACAAAGTGAATGGAGTGATTATTTGTTTTGCCATGCTGTGCAGAGATTAGGAATGTTCACACAGTCTATACGGATGGCCTGGGACTGGCTGCCTTTTATGGTGTTTGAACAAAACATGAGGACGGAATCACATGTGAGGGTAATACTCACAGTGAGGTCCCAGCATATCTCAATTGCTCAGGCATTGCTGACATTTCACCTTCATCATGCTTTAACCACAGCTCTTGCTCTCTGGTTTTCTTTGGCTGTAAAAGAAGAAAAATAAAGGACACGTATTACATTTAAGATTATCCTTGGCAGAAGGGAAAAAATTGTCAAACAATTTATTTTCAGCAATTAGAATTGTGAAAGCTCTGAGAAACTTATTTTGGGATTTTGTGAAATATCTTTCATTACTCCATCTGACTGAAAGAGAACCAGCAGAAAAGTCTTTATGAATTAATATCACCAGCATTCTGTTCTTGTAAACTTTACGTGCTTTTGTCCACTCAGTTACTTCTGGGGTTAGTTTTCTCTTCCTTAACATTTGGGCAAAATGAATGAATTTGTTTGCTGCTTTTGCTTTCTTTCTTTTACTTTTTAATGTGTTCAGTATCCAGGACATTTCATTATTTGCACAATCAATTAAAAGCCATTTGTTTTTCATTGGTGAGCAATAGCATCTAGGCTGGAGAAAGGGATTCACTTCCTGGGAACCAAGCTTTCAGGGCATTCTGTCTGCCCATCAATTCTTGGATTAACAGGAAACATTGTTTTCAATGACCTGTGTGTGTGTGTGTGCATGTGTGTGTACATGCACACACGAAATAGTGCAATATTAAGAGTTGCTAAAACACGCATGCAAATACTGCAAAAGAGCACTGAGTTTATTATTAATTTACTCACAGGAACAACCATTATAACTTTTTAGGGAGTGACTAGACAAAATCTTTTCTGAAGCTTAGGATATAATTATTTTGGCAATATACAGCCATCCCAAAAAAATGCCTAGTGATTAAGGCAAAGAAATTCTCTTGGTCACAGATTGAGGGAGAGTCTTGGGCTTATAAAATACTCTATTTCCTCCATTAATTGTGTCCGTGTGGAGTTGTAACCAAGTAGCTGAAACAAATAAAACTTAAGTAATATTGTTTCCTTTTAAAATATTTTACTTAATATGTGGAAGAGGTTTGAACTCATTAAACATGCACTGTTCCTTTTGCTCAAGCCCCCCATCCACCCCCCCTCCAAAGAATACCCCTACTCCAAGTCGGTCCTCCTGAAACATTCCAGCAATGCCTATAGCACCACCATCTCCTCTTCCCTGGGAGGGAGGCTCCTTTAGCCACTCTCTAATTTGAGGTGTACGTGGAAAGGAAAGCAGAGAATGTAGTTAGCCTGGGGCCCTGCAAACCTCTTCTCTTTGACTTGGCCTGGAACTGAAGCTAAATAGTCCATTTTGTTTTACTGTAGTTGCCATGATAATTCTAATTTGTTATACTTCTGAAAACTTTGGTGAGAATTCCTAGTACTTTCAGAAGGATTCTTCTTGTGAAAGAATGAGGTGGTTTTATGAGACAGGGTACATTTTCCCTACACACTGAAGCCGGCAGTCAGTGGATTCAGACAGGAAAAGCCAGGTGGCAAAAAGAAAGGAGAAACTGGAAAGAGAGAGCGTATGTGTAAGTGGAGAGCTGAACTTCTTTTTCTTGTGCTGGCTTATTACATCTGTCCATTCCTTAGACTGCAAAACTCACCAGAGTCAACAGAGAAGGCTTCTCTTAGGCAAATTCCCTCAAGTTACGTAAGATAGAGAAAAGCTTTTTATTTACTTCTCCCCCCCATTTATTTCCCTTATTGTGAAAGAAGCTACAGGAACGGATAGTTCTTATTCCCCTTAATGTAGACACAAAAAGTCATGGGGAGATAGAACAGTACTTAGACCATTTTTAGTAAATTATTTTCTCCCGTAATTGTCTACATGTACAGTCAAGAATATTTGGGGTATTTGGGCAGTGTTATTTAGAGAAAGCAAGCTAAGAAATCTACGTATGACAGAATTACCTTTGGATCTTATAAATTCTAAATGGGGATTATTTCAAAACATATTCCTTAAATATCAACAGACATATTTTCAGATCATCGAAATATCATCATAGTGATGGGTTCATTCATCTTTTCCTTCAGTGTGTGGTGGATGAGTGAGATCATTCCCCTGCTAGTCTTCTCTTTTAGGGATCAACACATCAAGGGTTTGCGCCAAACACCTTCTGCAGAGAGTCAGGGCTTTGAATTTAATGAGTCAGACTTTTCCTGTTAGGCTGAGTCAAACTTTATTTTTGTCTGTCACCAGTGGGAAATGTAGAGCCATGATACAGTCCTTCAGGTTTACCTCTTCAAGTTTAAGGATGCATGAAAAATAAGAAAGGCTATTAACTTTCAATATGATTCATTTCTAAATTCTTTTCAATCTCTCTCTCTCTCTCTTTTCCTCTCTTTTCAATGTACTGTGGGGGAAGAATGCAGCTATAAATGTGTTATAGACAGTACATAGTGAATGAACCTATTCTTAGGGTATAATTTTCCCTCTTCTTGGTAACACTATAATTTAAATGTACAGAGAACAAGCAAGTAGACCATGTGAGGTAGATCAAGATTTCTTTATTCAGTGAAGAGCTGAACTTCCCAATTAGAAGTATCCTGGCCAAGGATATGGCCAGAATTTAATAAAAATATTTTACAAATTGGAGGATATTATTTTTACTATTTCAAAAGGAATCTTTAATAGAACTATTATTTCATTAAGTTTTATTGTAGTGAAATATATATAACATAAAATGTATGACTTTTACTACTTGTAAGTGTACACTTCAGTAGCATTCAAACACATTCACAATGTTGTGCAACTGTCACTACTATTCTTTTCCAGAACTTTTTAATTATTTCCAAACAGAGACTTGCTATGTATTAAGCAATAAGTCCTATTCTTCCCTTCCTTCAGCCCTTTGCAATCACAGTGCTAATTTCTGTCTCTATGAATTGGACTATTTTAGGCTCCTCATGTAAGTCAATTCACAAAATACTTGTCCTTTTATGTGTGGCTTATTTCACTTAGATAATGTTTTCAAGGTTCATTCATTCTCTAGCATTCTGTACCACGTGTCAGAATTTCATTCCTGTTCATGGCTCAATAATATTCCATTGTATGTATATACCCCTGGATTTTTTCAAAAACATATTCATCTGTTGATGGACAATTAAGTTGCTTTCATTTTTTAACTATTATGAATAATGCTGCTATGAGCATTAACATGCAAGTATCCATTTGAATCTTTACTCTCAATTGTTTTGCATACATATCCACAAGTAGAATTAGTCTATTATGTGGTAAGTTTGTATTTAACTTTTTGAGGAACCACCAAACTGTGTTTTTTTGTTTTTTGTTTTTTGTTTTTTGTTTTTTTTTGAGACGGAGTCTCGCTCTGTCGCCCAGGCTGGAGTGCAGTGGCCGGACCTCAGCTCACTGCAAGCTCCCAAACTGTGTTTTACAGTGGTAGCATTATTTTACATTTCTATCAACAGTGCACAAGTGTTGCAATTTCTCTCCGTTCTTGTCCACCCTTGTTATTGTCTGGTTCTGCTTTTATAATAGCCATCCTCATGGATATGAAGGGCATCTCACTGTGGTTTTGGTTTGCATGTTCATAAAAGTTAATGAGGTTAAGCATCTTTTCATGTGCTTATCAACTATTTGTACATTTTCCTTGGAGGAATGTGTATTCATTTCTTTTGCCAATTTTTGAATTGGGCTTTGTTGTTGTTGTTGTTATTCAATTTTATGAGTTCTTTATGTAATATATTCTGACTTTCCTGCTTTTCAGTCAGTTGTTTTCATGCTACATCGAAATGAAATCTCTTACGTATATTATTTTGCTATATTATTATGTTTTATGTATGTGTGTATGTATAGGAGTAGATAATTTCATGTATATAGTGTGTGTCTTATATATATGCATGTGTGTGTTTGTAAATTTTAGGAAATTAAGTTTAAACTTTTTTTTGTTTTCTTTAGCCATCCTCAATCAGAGACACTAAAATAATAGTACATAAACAACAAAAAGTAAATAGTTCCTCTTGAGTTATTTAATTCTTGGTCATTTCTAATATGTTTCAAAGTGAAATAAGCAGTAATTTGCATTACCATTAATGTAAATGGAACTTAATAGTTAAGATCTTGGTCTCTGGGGGTAGCCTACCTGGGTTGGAATAACATTCTGTCACTTACTGGCTTGTTTAGTCTCTCTAAACCTCACCTTCCTCATATGAAAGTTTAGATAATCATAGTTATGTAGGACTATTGTGAGAACTAAATGAAGAAACCGAGTGAAGTGATCTCTACAGTTATTACTTGGAAAGAACCCAGTTGGTGCTAGAGAATCCTCTAATAACAGAGGAAGTTCATAACCCCCAGTGATGCTTTCCTAGACCTGCAGGTAGAAGCCGTGGCATAGATTTTACCACTGTATTGCAGGGTAATCATCAGAACTCCACAGAGGTCAAGAAATGAACAAGAAATTATTATAGCTTGAGAGCCCAAGCACATTTTAAAATAAGGAAATGCCAACTCAGAGTTATTAAAATGTGGTATATTTTAAATGCCTGTGTCTAACAAATTAACAGTTAACACATATATACATGGGAACACACAAACACATTGACTGTATATGACTTAACTTGGTGATAAGATCAAAAGTCTAAACTCATATGCTTTAATCAATAAGAGGCCTAGGCCATTCTCCTGCTGCCTACCACCACTACCCCATGATAAACCCTGGCAGTCACACAAAAATAAGACACAATGGGAGATTAGGGCTCAGATAAACATGCGTATCATTTACTCTAGTGGATTTCATACTCTGATGCCCAAATTTTAAAAAACATATGAAAGTGGAGCTTCCATGGTTGAGGCAGGATGGGTTGTAGAGGCTGCCTGGCCCACCAGCCTATTTCTATTAGAGACGTTGGGGACACAAACGTAACCCATGGCTTCATGAAACAAGTTTAGAAACGATTGCTTCAGTTTAATTTTATAGATGTCCTCCTCTATTCTATAATCTAAGACGTGAGTATTAGGGAGGAGTGGTGCACAAAGGTGAAAATTGTTAATTAGTGAAAATATACAACATGTGACCCTGGAGAAATAAACTGATATTAACATTTTAATTTTCAAGAAGTTGAAATTAATCCTGGGTACAGGGAGCTGTCAGTTCTACTACTTTATGTAAAGTAATTGCCAAGCATGTCTAAAGTCAAACATGTCTAAAAGAATTAACTCATATGCACACAAACATAAAAAGGTCTATATCACAGAATTATTTTAAATAGCTTTAGGTTGTTTGCTCTTTTCCATTTTTTTCTCCTCCTTCTCCCCCTACCACCCCTATTTTTTGTCTTTTTCTCTTCCTCCTTCTTTTAAAAATAATTTTCTAAACCATACAGATCAGGTCAGATTTTATTACCTCTAGCCAAAGGTGGTTTTAAGAATAAAGAGCAAAGAGCAAGTATCCTTATCTTTATGCTATTTGACAGCCTATGTAAATATACAGTCACAAGAAATTCTACAGATGGAGTTATCACAGCAGTGAAAAACTGCACAGATGATACTCTCTGTATGGTATTTACTAATTTTTGTGTGATGAATGGATGCAAGAAGTCATCATTAGAGAATATAATGGTCCCTGATGATGTATTTATGACATGGAAAGATGTCATGTGATGAAGTGTTTACAACCTTTAATGAGGTTGTGTAACAATCTCTTTACAGCCCGCAATTACATTGACTAATTCCTTATAAAAACACTCAACAATATGCTCTCCATGTGCACGTGCTTGATATCACAGCACTTTAGTAATTGATGCCTATAACTGCAAAAGCAAGCAGCTTGGATGACTCGATACTCTGTTTCCTATCCAAGGCGTATAAAAGATCCTATGTGTTTAGTTAGTATACTCCAATAAATTCCTCTTATTGGAGGTGACTCGAGTAACTAATACAAGGCATATGTGTCAATATCCTTATGGGTTGGAGAATTTGAGAGGCAAATTTACACCTGAAATAACCATTAATGTAATTTCTTTTTGTTGTAATGACGGGAGGAGTGTATATATCTGCACTCTGACATCCAGGAAAATATTTGTACCTGATCTTCCACATCAGTCCCTTATCTGGACCTTATCCCTTGTCTTATTTCACTAATTAGTGAGCAATATGACGCAAATGAGGTCCCTAAATGTTAAAATATGGGACAGAAATACCTTCCCTATGAAGTTGTGAATAATCTGTATTGTATATAACTACAAAGATGAGTTAGACAGCTGGGGAGCTGGAGTTATTAAGTGGCTAAAAGGTTGAGGTATAGGACCTGAAATGAGTCCCTGAACCTCTTACCAGGAAGTGAGCTTCAGGATGTAGATGAGAAAATTCTGGAGCGATCCTATAGATGTGTAAGAATTTGAAGGAAAATGAGAAAATAGGATGATGAGCACACAGGGAAAGAGGGGGTAGGATGTAGAAATACCATCTACTAAACTTTCATCAGAATATAAATAAGCAGTTGAAAGTGGTTCTAATTCAAGGGAAGTAAATGGGTTCTCAGACTAATAGAAATTAGTCTACATACATTGAAGAGAAAGACAAAGTAGGGTTAAAATATTTACTTTGGAAATATGTAAAGAAGTATAATGTAGGTAAACAGGTTTAAGAGTAGGTAAACTACACAAAACCAATTGAAATTTTATTATGTTGAAAGAGTTTAATTCTTTTCAACAGACGATGATAGACACCACAAGATTTTAATACCACACAGAACGTGGCTAATCCCTTATAATAAGACTAAATAATATAACATTGACAGGAAGTGAATATGACCGGGTGATATGATTCTATCTTGCATTTATTTACATCTTTATGATTTCCAAAACACTTCTCATAACTTAATCAAACTTCAGAATAGTCCAGTACATGAGCTAGAAGAGAGATGTTTGTTTGTCTGTTTTATTTTTTAAAGGTAGAAAGTAAGAGCCTTAGAAGTAAAACAATCACTTTCAGGTCTTGGAAGGAATTAATGGGGGAGGTCATAGACGGTCTTTCCTCATCCAAAGGGAAGGAGAAAAATCACCATTTCCTCAGGCATGGTGAAGGTACTGAGTGGCCCATGGCCAATCCGACATACCAACTGGAGACACTTAACTCAAAGCAGCTCCACACATGCAGAGAGGGCACCACAGGGAATATGATGGTGTTCGTTTTTCGCAACTTGCTCCAAGACGAAAAACAGTTAATGTGGAAGCAAAACAACAGAACTACAAAAGAAGACCCACCATGAAAATGGTGTTGAACGTGCGTGCCAGTGTCTAGAAGAAGGGGCCAGCAGGGTATGTCCTTTATATGGCTCATGGGACAGAAACATCTCATTAACACCATCACATGGTATTTAGTCTTCACCACAAAATAATGTATTTCAACAATATCAGAAATGTCATTGGTTTTTTAGAGATTGATTATTCTACTCCTCCATATCCCCGTTTTTTTCTGACCCCAGACCTCCAAGAAACTTTGAAAAGAACTCTGAATAAAGAGGAGCAACTGGATTTGAACAGATACTTTGGATTTGAAGACTAATAGGGTTCTTGACAGTAATACATTAGAGCAATTTAGCTGAAATGCTCTGCTTATAATTTTGTCTGATTCTACCATGGAAGTTTTATGAAGTCATTTTACTTTGATTCATTGCAAGAAGTCCTAAGAATCCAACAGTATTCACAGAAAAGGAGGTCAGTGGTGGCTTCATAGCTCAGTTGTGACGCATTTTAGTCTGGACTTATGTGCTACTCATTTCTGAGTTACATGTTTCATATGTAAGTAGGCAAGTTTTAATGGCATCTTACGGTAAGGTGGGACAATGTCTTAGGTAGGGTAAAAAGGGATGGTGCTGCTCCACCTTTAGATTGCTATTCCTGGTATTCTAGATAATAAGAATAGGAACACTCATTGGTTTGCTGAGAGGGAGCAGGGATTTTTTTATTAGTTTCTTTTTCTGTGTGGACAAGCAATGAAAAGCATGGGATTTGCTGCAGTGACCAGTTATCCAAAAAGGAGGACAAATGTAGTGGGAGAAGATGGCATGGTGGCTCATGCCTGTAATCTCAGCACTTTGGGAGTTCCAGGTGGGTGGATCACCTGAGGTCAGGTGTTCGAGAGCAGCCTGGCCAACATAGCAAAACCTCATCTCTACCAAAAATACAAAAATGAGCTGGGCATCGTGGAGCACACCTGTAGTCTCAGCTACTCAGGAGGCTGAGGAAGGAGAATCACTTGAACCCAGGAGGCAGAGTTCATGACTTCACCAAAATAAAGAAGAGAAATATAAAATTTAAATAGCACTAATGGTATATGTGGTCAGCAAGGCAACTGAGGAGAAAGATTCAGTGATAGGTACAAAGACTGGAGCAGTTTCTTCTGATTTTAAATATTATTATAAAGTTGTGGTTTGTTTTTCATTTGAATCTCCAATAAAATTAATGGAATTTCTTTTTAAATTTATATTGGAGTATAAAAAAATTTAAAAATCGATTTGACATTGACTTTTGATTGTTGTCTCATCTTAAACTTCAGAGAGACATATTCAATTTCCTCTTCAAAGCCAACATCCTATTCTGACAAAGGCAGAATATTTCACTAGCACTGTACCTTATCCAGGAAGCATTCTGGAATTCTGATTATGAAAACAACAGTATTTTCACAGTTCTGTTTGGAGCACCCTGAAAAGGAATGCATGTTGCAAAACTTTTAACCTGTAGGAATCATGAGAATCTCAAATATGATCCCCTACTTAAGAATATCAAAATTGAAAGTAGAGGAGAGAGAGAACAAAAGATGACTTGAATTAATAGAAATTACTGTTAAAAGATAAAGTACTTAGTATTGGATCTTAATTTGTCCAAAATATTTATTAAGAACCTTTTCACATATCAGGTGATGGATGCCAAGCAGAAGCAACCAAAACCAGTATTTGAGAACCTCAGCCTAAATTGCCAATTTTGGTTTTCTTTTAATTAGAATGATATAGACCAAGTTATATTCATTTGCCTCTGAGGAACCTCCAAAACCAAACTAAGTATTGAGTGACTTTATAATTTCCTTGAAGAATCCAACCCATTTCAGTATTTTTACAATAAGCACAAGAAGGCTCTGTTTTGTCTTGACTTTGGAGAGTGAAGCGTGCTTCCGTGTGCATAATTTCTGTTCTGCCGTCGTAAATGATCCTCCATTGTCAGAGTCTATCTTCTGAGCTCACAACAGTTTATAGTTTCAGCAAATAATAGTTTCATACTGCTTTATCACATGCAAAATGCTTTTCAAATTATTTTATACTCACTCATTATTCCCTTGTTATGGATGAGTTAAATTGAAGTTTAGAAATGCTAAATAATGGCCGAGCGTGGTGGCTCAAGCCTGTAATCCCAGCACTTTGGGAGGCCAAGATGGGTGGATCACGAGGTCAGGAGATCGAGACCATCCTGGCTAACCCGGTGAAACCCCGTCTCTACTAAAAAATACAAAAAACTAGGCAGGTGAGGTGGCAGGCGCCTGTAGTCCCAGGTACTTGGGAGGCTGAGGCAGGAGAATGGCGTGAACCCGGGAGGCGGAGCTTGCAGTGAGCTGAGATAGGGCCACTACACTCCAGCCTGGGCGACAGAGCGAGACTCCGTCTCAAAAAAAAAGAAATGCTAAGTAACTTCCTTAAGGATTAACAATGAATAGGTGGTAGACCTAGGAATGGAGTCTATTTATGCTTGGACTTTCTATTGCACCTCAACAGTGTGCAAGTAATACAAACACACTTCATACCTTACCTCCTGCCCCAGTTTGCTGTCACTGATTTCTCATTATTTACCTTATTGAAAAATGCCTCATTGAGAAACGGGAGAAAGGCATATTGTGGGTAGAAAGTTTGAGGGACTAGAGAAATAATGACAAATGTATCTTAACCAAATCTTGAATACATGACCTGTACTACATAGTTATTTTCCTTGGAAAATATTTCAGAATTTAAAAACTTATTTTTTGACTTTTCACATCTAAATATCTAGAGTAGTTTGAAAGGTTTTCTTTCTTTCTTTTATTTGTTACGAAGTCAATAAAATTAAATTCCACTGTGGTTTTAATTTTATTCCAGAAAAGTATTTCAGAAAGGAAAAAAACAAAATGATTTGTGTTTCAAAGATAAATAAGAATTTCGATCATGCTGTAGATTGAAACTCCAACCCTGTTGAAAGAAAGGGGTCTCTTGAACTTTAGTGGACCTTGTTTGTCAGCCTTACTCCCAACCTTGGGGCATGGCCTCTTGACATAACCTACTGAAGGTAAGTGGCTGAGGGAAGGAGACAGGCCAGAGGGCAGGGAAACCATATGCCAGCCAGTCTCAAGAAAAGTGAAAGGAAGCTTTCTAAGTCCAAGAGCCTGCTTTTTACAGCTCATCAGGCTTAGGTCAATTGCCAAAAAGGGAAAAAAAAAAAAAAAAGATCCCCATTAGGCACAACCTAAGTATTTTTAATTTTAAAAAGTCAGTAAAAGAAAAAGAGTCCAGAATTCAGAGTTTTTGTAGCAGCAAGTGCGTCATTTGAATTTTTTTGTTTAAAATTGTTATGCCTTATATTTTAAGTTTAATGTTCATTTGAGTGTGTACTTTAAATGTTGTTCTCATATTCAGTGTCCATCAGTTTGTGAAAATGCTTACAAAACCATCAAAGATTTTGTGAGACAATTGAGGGAAACTTACTTTGGAATGGTTCCCTGATTTATTTATTACTTTTCAGAAAGTACATTACAATCAAGCAGGTATTACCCTAATCGAAAGAAATATATACCACTGGAGCTTAAAAGGATAATTTTTTTGGTTTTCCTAAGTTTTATTGCAATAATTCAATTTATGATAATCAATAAAATGTGTGAGCCAAGTTTATTGAGGTGTTAACTTCCCATTGCATAATTTCCCCTGAGAATCTTAATTTTTAATTCAAAAAGAAAGTGGCAGATTTGTCGTATAGATGCCAATGAATGTGTGGGGTTAAGGAAAGCACAAAACCCTTTACAGAAATCAAAGTGGGGTTTAGAACAATTCCCTTATCACTTCTTCTTATATCCTTTAGCTCACCATTAATTTTCAGGGGAATTAGTTCTTGAAATGGTCAATATGTAGACCTTTTTCCTAGATTGCTGAGATACTGGACAGTAAGATTTGGTCTACAGTCAAGAGTATTCAGGGGTGGAGAATATTATGGTTGGCTTACAAATGTCAGACAATAAAAGGAAGTGAGTCTATGAGTTTGACTATGGGTTTAATTTACAACCATACATACACCGGTGTTAAAATAGAATGTGAGTCCTCATGGACTTCAGAAATGAGGCTAAAAGTCCAACTAATGAAGATGAAGACATTTATTGGTAACGTGCAGATTTTTTTCTTTTTTGGTAATGGTTATATAATAAATACATTAGATTGGTCACAAAAATATCCTGATTCTTTGCCCCTCTCTATATCCGAGCTCTGTGCAAAGTGAACTTTCAGCTCTGCCCATCAAGAGGAAAATCTATCTCCCCAGCCCTTGAATCTGAATTTACCTTGTGACTTGTTTGGCCAAGAGAAAGAATACAGGAGAAGTGACAGTGTGCCAATGCCAAGCCTAGGCTTCAAAGGGCCTTGTGCATTTTTATACCATGTGGCAGAACCCTACCCAGCCACTGTTAAACAAGTCTAAACTAGGCTTGTGGAAGATGAGAAACCGCATTCAGCAGAGATCAATTTTCCTAGCTGAGGGCATCCTAGACCAGCCAGGTTCCAACCAACTGAGTAGTTGGCCACAGACAAATGAGTGAAAGCAGTCAAGACAAGAACTACCCCACTGACTGGTAGACTTGTGCCCAATGATAAACACTGATGGTTTTAAACCACTGAATCTGGGGGTGGTTTGTTACACAGAAATAGCTAACTGATACAATGTATGAGTCACACATTTAGGAACTAACATCAGAGCTGATTTCTGGATTCTAGATACTAAGAATTAATAATATAAAAACTACCATTTACTGATTGAGCACTAAATAGGTATGAAGTGATGAGCTAAACGTGTTTTCTACTCTGTGCTGAATGACACCCTTAGGGGATCACATTTGATATTATGACTTGAAATGCTGAGATGGTGAAATTCTGACCCCCAGTACCTCAGAGTATAACCTTATTTGGAAATAGGGCTTCACAGAGGTAATCAAATTAAAATGAGGTCATTAAGGTAGACCCTAATCAATATGACTGGCTGCCTTATAAACAAGCACGATTTGAACACAAAACCTGAGACACAGGAAAGATGATGTAAAATTACACAGGGAGAAGATGGCCATGTGACTGGGGCTATGCATCCATAAGCCAAGGAATGACAAGGGTTGCAGGAAAACACCAGAAGCTAAAAGAGGCAAGGAAAGGCTCTCCCCTAGAACTACCAGATAGAGCATGGCTCTGCCAATACCTTAATTTTGGGTTTCTAGCCTCCAAAGGTATGAGATGATAAAACGTCTATTGTTTTATGCCACCTAGTTTTTGCTACTTTGTTATGGTACTCCTAGGAAAATGGAGGGGCAATGGAGGAATTGGCAGCTCACATTTAAATTATAAAACAATTTCTAATGTCCAAGGACTATGTGGTTGCATGAGTGAAATAATTTATTTCAACTTACAAGATACATTATCTGATTGTTTATCATTAAGTAGATAATTTTTATGCATGAATCATCAGATAAGTTAACAGACTTACAGATCTGATCTTACACAATTGCTGTGTCTACAACATGTATTTTTAAATCATCTGATTTCATTTGAGCTACCATAGAGTTTTGTTTGTTTATAAATAAGATATAGACCCAAGATACCAAACTAAGGGACTACTAGTCCAGAGGCCATTTGACAACGCCAGATTATTACTTCTGAGGTGGAAATAACAAAATGACTTCACAGAGGGAAGTAGAAGTATGTGGATTTCAGAGTTTGAATATGCCAGTGTTCATAGATCTACAAAGAGATGTAAATATATATGATAGTTAAGAAATAAGTTTTTTTTTCCCTAAAGATTAGTACTATTAAATGAAAGAATACAATTCTTTTTACACTTAAAAAATAGGCAACACATTTTTTGTCCCAGGGCCAACACGCTGTTGAAGTCAACATACTCTGTTTCATCCAGGACAAGGCAGCCCCACTGATCTCAAGCACACAAAGAACCTTCTTACCTCAAGCTTTTAAACAGTATTCTGCCTGAAATATTCTTCTGAAAATATTGGCTTGGTTGGATCCTTCACTAGGAATCAGGACTCTGCTCAAATGTCATCTTATCAGAGGGACCTCTTATCTCCATCATTTTCTGTATGTTTATGCTAGATTTCATGCAGACATTCATGTATGTGCACAAAAAATGAAATGTAAGCTTATGAGCAGGGGCTCTGTTTTGTTCACTTCTATATCTCTAAGGCCTAAAACAGTGCCTGGAACCTAGGAAGTTCTGAATAAATACTTGAATAAATGAATGTTATGAATTTTAAAAACCAAGAAGTACTAGATGCCTGATTTCTGACTGATTATTCTCTTTGTCTTTCAAACATTCTTAAACAAGATCTTTTTTTGGCCAAATGTGTTATTTTTCTTAGACTTCTTCAGCCTTTCTTTTTGTGCCTCTGAATTGATGATTTGTCTGCCACAAGTAACTGCAAATGGAAACAGGTGGTTCACTTTCAATATTGCTAAACTTTGAGAGAATTTTTTTTTTGTATATATGAAAACACTTATAAAAGGCTTACAACGCGGTACTCACTGGATTTATGGGCCACAGAGAATCTTAGAGATCTCAACATAGGGCCAGGATAATTTCATGGGGCTCATGGTGTCCTATGTTTACAAGCCACAGGCACCTTTCCCACATGCTCTCTTCCTGTTCTGATGTCACTTTGTTGATACATCATTAGAGCTGGAAGAGATCATAAAGATAATCTAGTCTAACCTAACACCCTCATTTTACAGTTGAGAAAATAGATGGAGAACATTTATAAGGCTTTCTTAAATTCACATGGAAAGTGCTGTTGTTTTATTGTGGCTATGACGGTGCACATGCCTATGCCTGTGCCTCTGTGTTTGTGTGTGTGTGTGTGTGTGTGTGTATGTTTGTGTGTGTGATATGAAGTATGACATGTTGCTAGATTAAAATGATAGAAATAAAACCCTAGTATTTTGAGAGTATTGATACATCAGGTGATATATATGTGTAGTCTTAGCTACTGAGTCTAACCTCTTTCATTGACAAAAATAGAAATGGAAGGTTGTGCCCAAGGCACTCAGGTTGTTAAGGGCATAGCCTCACAATGATACCGAGAAACTGGTCCAACCTGTGTACCACCCATTCACAGAAGATACTACAGTCTAGCAGTTCCAATTTCCATTCTCTTCCATTGTGATAAATTATTTTTTGTTTCAAAAACTGTTTCCCAATTCTTCTTCCGATGGAAATAGGATCAGCTGCTTGCTAATCTATTCTCTTCCCCAAGCTAAAAAGAACAAGATGTTCATGTTATTCTCCCTTCTCTAAAGTCTCATTCTTGGTAGTATATTTCTAATGTTTATCTTAGTGGGAATCAGCCAAAATTGAAAATAATCTGATTAAAGACATTTGGAGGATTGTCTTATGATTCCCACATATGCATTCTAATATGTCATTTTTTAAAGCAGAAACTTAGCTGACATACGTTTAACTTATAGAAATATTTTTAAGTTTTGTTCCTAAAAGATAGCTCCATGAAAAGGCAGACTGATCAAATTTAAGACATTATTGAAGTTTGTGTCTAGCAATAATTCATTTCTCTGTTCTTTTCAACTAGTTCCTTTCCCGCACACATCTTATTTTTTGTTAAAATAAAAAGTTACGAGCTTTTGATGTCCACCATCAATTTAGACTTAATTGAAAGCCATTTTAAATCTAATTCTTTGTGCAGATAATACCACAGCAGAGAATTATAAACAAAGCAGTTACCACTGTAATAGCAAGAAATACATTGATTCTTTATTTTCATGGCTTGAACCAAATGCATGCATAATTTTTGCCTAATTGTGACCATGCTTTCATTAAAAAATGCAACAGAGGGAGTGGTGTTTTTCCACCATGGTGTTTGGAAAATAGAGATCCCAAGCTAAATTCATTGATTTCCCAATGTCCTCAAATGAATGAAGAGGATGGCTTTTTCCTTCCATATTTCCTCTCTCATTCTAGAAGCTTAAGAATCTATTACTGAGTATAGACCAGGTGGCTTGCTGCCAAAGAGAAGTTCTCATTTGGCAATCTTGAGAAGTTCAGCAGGACTAGATGTGGGTGAGAGGCACCACTCACAGATGTGCTGGAGCCATGGGTCTGGGGACACTGATTCAGCTCTTCCATAGATCCTGTACTCTTGAACAATGCTCTCTCATTGATGTCTTATTTTAAGATATATGAAACATTTCTTAATAATATACACAAATGAGAAGGACAATCAGAATGCAAATTAGTAATATTTGAGAAAGCAAAATAAAAGAGAAATTAATGAAAATTCAATGGAACATATATAACGGATCCAGGAATGGATCTAGTTTAGCAAAAATATATCATTTTTTCTCAAATGCAAAGAAACTGATTGAGAAAAGAACTCTTCCAAATAACCATTCAAGAATTGTCTCAAGAACTCTCAAGACAATTAAAATGCTCAATTTACCATCTCATGTAGACCCTTATTGCCAAAAATGTGATCCTTATACCGACAACAGTGGCCTCACCTTAGAGCTTGTTAGAAATGCAGGATCTCAGGGCTCACCCCATCTTTACTTAATGAGAATCAGCATTTTAATATATTCCCCCAGGGGATTTGTGCACACTGAAGTTTGAGATGCCTTGGACCACAACATCTTTAGATTTGACACACTTCTGGAAGCATGATTCTCCAATTCATTCACTGTATCTGGAAGATATGGTGATGGATCCTTGACACAATCATTCTATGAGTTTTGTTGATGTGACTTAATCCAGAGGTAGATGTCAGAGATTATCCATTTGTGTAGACAACCTGTCCATCCTTTAGACAATCTCCACAAATGTAGCTTCTAATAGGTAAGATCTTATATCTTGAAGAATTATAATTTTCTCAGCCAAGAGACTGGACTGGACTGACTTATATTTTCAGGGTCTTGAAAAACCTAGGGAGCCTGATGGGGACATGGGTATATACAGAAGTTCTTTCAGCCTCTAGCACTGAAGTAGGCAGGGCCAAAGCTCTTCTTAGAAAAGTGTTTTTAAAATTCTAGATGGAAAACCATAGATGGGACATAAAATTAATATTGTGGGCCATAACCAACATGAAAAATAAAACAGAATAACCAAGAACAGAGAGAAATGAAGTAAAATAGAATATATAAGAGCAAGACTTACAGCAAGGAAAGGTTTTTGTTGAATTTAATGTCCCAATTATACATATATGTGTATGCATGTACCGAGTCTCAATATAACACAGTTTTCTTTCACTGGGCACCAGTCTAAAGTGTGGAAACCATTGCCTTAGAATATACTTTTGAATACACTCTTATGGAGAAACATATTAGAAAGGTTCACTCTCTGAAATGTTAAGGGAAAAAAGGCTTAATTTCCAATATTTATAGGATATATTTTATATTACAATTTTTAGATGAAAATCTATAATACGTTTTGTGATTTTTCACCAAAATTAATATTCACAGTTTATACAAAGATCATAAAAATAAATGCATCATTAGCATAATGTTTCCTCAGACACATGGGTGCCTAGTTTAATTTTGGAAATATGGGGTTTGAGTATGAAACAGAATTTTGGAAATGTTGGTGCTCATGATTCCTGAATCGCAGTAGCCATTCATTATTTGGACATTCTTCTGACAAAAGTATCATGTCCAATTTCTAAGAAGAAAGCCAGATTTAAAGACCCCTCCATAAAACTCCTTAAGCATGAAATCTCTTCTAAAATCAACATTTTATTAATTGAGTGTAAAAGCATTGAAAAGATGCTTATTTGACTTGCCATCAGGTTCACATGAGGTAATTTAATGGCAAGAAGTATTCTGAATTTTTTAAAAGAAAATTGTAGAGAACAGCACAGAGAATTCTCTTTTACCACAGGGAAGTTCTTTCTCATAAAAGTAAAGGAGAATCATTTATGCCTACAGCTTTGAATTCATGTACCAAATGCCCTAACACGTGGAATTCAGATTTTCACTCTGTTCCCTTTAAAAGAGCTATTTTACAGAAATATTTATGAGCTCAGAGTCAATATGGTACTATGTTTATAACTAGGAGCTTGTGCATAAAAGTTGTTTTAAAAAATAAAGTAGTATCGGAACCAGTTTAGTAAGTACTCATTTAAATAAATTAAGATTCATCGGATTTTCTTAATCTATAGTATTTGGAAGAGTCATTTTATTTTCTTCTCTAAAAGTTCAATGCTTGCTTTTTAGTAAACATTCTAGATTAATATGTATTCATACATTTTACTTACGTCCTCATACATATTTAACTTGATTCTTAATTCAATTTAAATTCTGAAAATAATCTGTACATGCCATTAATTACGCAAAATCAGTACAGATGTTTGCTATGCTTGATTTTTTAACAGCTAATAACTTCGGAAAAGTTTCCAGAGGATAGGTAGATAATATAGTCTAGATGATTTTGCATTCTATGTATCAAGGTGACATCAGAGAAACTTCTATGGAAGATGCATACAAATGATGTTAAAATGGTTTCAATTTATATTTGCTGGTTAAACTAACTTCTACTGAAAGAAATTTTCTTTATGGCACATGGGAATGAACACTGGCTAAAAACTATGAATGCAGAAACACAACAGTTTAAGAAGAGGAGCATTAAAACAATCTGATTTGGGCTTTACGTGATGGAGAAATTCTTAAGGGAGCAAAAGGCTAATCATATATTCCAAAATACAGGTGATCTTCTGTATATCTAGTCATAGTTTAAAATTATTTCAGCTACTTATTAAACATGATTCAGAACTTTACCATCTAAGCAAAAAAAAAAATAAATAAATAAAAAAAAACATACAAATACTTCTGCTCCCTGGCAGGACAAAAAAAAAAAAAAAAATTTCATGATAGTACACCACTCACTGAAGTCAGAGGCCTAAAATAGCCAACTATAATCCTTTATGGTAGACTTGCAAGTAAATTATATTTACCATATTAGAAAAAAGATTGCCTTTCTGATTAGAAGTGAAAGGACAGTTATGCAATGAGTATGAAGAGTTGACTCTTGAAGATAAATGCCAATTGCTTTTTAATATGGTGTGTGTGTTTGTGTGTGTGTGTTCACGCATTAAGAATAGCATGATTTTCTGGGTTTCCCCTAAAGAGAAGTTTAATTTGTTAAGTGTCTAAGTTAAATTGGGATGCCTGCACTTCATGGACCTATGGAGACATAATTGTGCCTGGGACGCGATGGGTAATTTTCAGGTTTAAGCCTCCTTTGAGTATTTGGATGCATTGGTGATTGTAATTACTGCTCACAGTTGAAAGGTTGAAAAGTCCCAGTGAACAATTCATTCATTGTCTTGTTCACATCTGGGTTAATGTTTCCTTCTTGGAGAACTCTGTACCAGTCTGTTTTTTGCTTCTTGCCACAAGATAGCAATGCCAATTTCCCTCTGATTATTTGGAAGATCTTGAGGCTGATGCATCAGTGCTAGCCACAAATTAATGGAATTCTTTCCAGCTGCAATGTTTTCAGATCATCAAACAATAAGCCAAAAACACCGAACTGCTTTGGCTGTTTTTCTCTTAATTGTGTGCCATTCTCAGAGATGATGTAAACACAATTACTAGTTGAAATGACCATAATATCTAAGGTATTCTAAAGAAATAGATGACAATTTTATGGAAAGCAGTTTGTCAAAAAACAATTCGTTGTAGTCTGAAGCCAGAGGGCATATCATCTCATGAGAGAGAGTATTAGAAAAAGTGCTCACACTTAACAGAAAGGTACAGAGGTCAAGATCTGAAGTGAGGAATCCAATTTCCTTCTTTGGCTTATGTCTGGCCTGTGTTCTTAGAATTAGCAGTGTCATTTCAGCTCTGCATTGAGATTAACCTTTGGCAAAGGATTCTGTTGGGGAAGACACTGTGGCAGGCTTCCAGTGTCCATCTCAAAGTGTAGGCTGAGTTTGAAGCCAGATCACCTGGTTAGTCTAAGAACAGAACATATGATGAAGCCAGGCGTAGTGGCTCACGCCTGTAATCCCAGCACTTTGGGAGGCCAAGGTGGGCAGATCATGAGGTCAGGAGTTCGAGACTAGCCTGGCCAACATAGTGAAACCCCCTCTCTACTAAAAATACAAAAATTAGCCGGGTGTGGTGGCACATGCCTGTAGTCCCAGCCACTCGGGAAGCTGAGGCAGGAGAATCACTTGAACCTGGGAGGTGGAGGCTGCAGCGAACTGAGATCACCCCTCTGCACACCAGCCCAGGTGACAGTATGAGACTTCATCTAAAAAAAAAAAAAAAAAGAACATATGATGAATCCAGCCATTATGTTTCAAATAAAAAGAGTCAGAAGATAATGGACAATCAAGGCAGTCTCAGCATTCCTATGGCCTTAAGTTGAAAAAAAAAAAAAAAAACACAGGCCAGGCGCAGTGGCTCACACCTGTAATCCCAGCACTTTGGAAGTTTAAGGTGGGCGGATCACGAGGTCAGGAGATCGAGACCATCCTGGCTAACATGGTGAAACCCTGTCTCTACTAAAAATACAAAATATTAGCCAGGCGTGGTGGCAGGCGTCTGCAGTCCCAGCTACTTGGGAGGTTGAGGCAGGACAATTGCTTGAACCCAGGAGGTGGAGCTTGCAGTGAGACAAGATTGCGCCACTGCACTCCAGTCTGGGCAACAGAGCAAGACTCTGTCTCAAAAAAAAAAAAAAAAAAAAGACATGAACTAATATGGCTGAACTGAAAGACTCTTTGGAATGGCAACTTTTGACCCTTGTGTCTTAAAATCTCTGTTGACTCACCTCATAACCTTGTACCAAATTGGCAGTCTCAACATATTTGTTGGATAGATTTGATTCTAACATTAATTTCACTCTCACTTCACTTTCTTTGAAACAATCAAAAGCTTCTCCACTTTTCAAGAAGTTCAAGTTGGTAACTATGACTTTGGCCATAGAGTAGTAGTGTTCAACTTGGCCTGTACTTTAGAATTGTCTGAGGAGATGTGTGTTAAATTAAATTAAATTTGGTCTACATCTTCCTCTTTATCCTGGCTCTGTACATAGCAAATTGCAGCCTAACTTGGTATGTAAATGAACTGTGACATTACTTAAGAGTACATTCTTGTGACAAGTAGCTGAGTCTCAAACAATCACAGCAACCAAGTTGCATCCAATCACAGAGTGCCAACTAACCAGACTATGTCCCTAGATGACAAATGCCTCATCATACCACGTCCAAATAAGGCTAATGCCAAACTGTAACCAATCAAGCTATTTCCACATTTTACTTCCTTTTTTTGTCCATACATACTTGCCTGCTTCTACTGCTAGGTGGAGCTCTCTGAAATTCTACTGGTTAAGGGTGCTGCCCAATTCATGAATTTTTCTTTGCTCAAAAAAAATATGCTGCTAAATTTAATTTGTCAAAAGTTTTGTCTTTTAATATGTATGAAATATTCATACTGGAGTCACACAGAGACTTAGATTCAATTATTTTGGGGTGAGGCCTGTTTATCAATTCTTTATTAGTATCTCAAATGGCTCTAATGTCTAGCAAATATTGGAAATTGCTACTCTAAAAGAAATCTGAAACAACTGAAATATTTATGTAATTGAAAGGCAATTGAAATAAAGAATTTTAACTAATTTTGTGTATATGCTTGTGTATATACTTAATTTTTATCTTACATGTAAATTTTTTACTTAATTTTTATGCTTGTTTATATACTTAACTTTTTATCCCCAAGAAGTCACCTTTCTATCAAGAAATACTAGTATCATAAGGTCTAGGTGCAAATATACCTGGAAAATTGTTTTCTTGTAGGAATTTAATTTTAAAACTTCATCAAATAGTTTGAAATCCAGGGTATGTACATATGCACATTTTAGAACAGCAAAGAGAATAGTGTGAATTTATCTAACTTCACTAGTTTCAGCAAATTTCGTAACTTAACACTATACATGTCTGTTAGTAGGGGTAGGGATTTGGACAAAAATATAAAAGAAGTATGTGCTATAGTTGCTGCACTGGAAAAAAAATGATTAATCTTTTGCAAGAGGGAGATAAGATATATACATAAAATAATTACACAGAAGTCAAATATAAATAGTCTGGAATAGAAATAAAGTTGTGCCAAAATTTGCAACACAAGTGAACTCAAGTTTTCCCTTGATCTCATACTCTTTTCATTAGTGTTATTGATTGAGGAAAGAAACTAAATATGTTGACTTTATGAAAAACTGGAAGTTTAGAAAGTTCAAGATTATTATTTATTTATTAGTAACAGAAGAAAAAATCACCATATAAAAGCTCTAAGAAAAGAAAAAAGAAGTGAGCACATGCAGAGCATGGATGAATAGAATAGTTGCTGGAAAATGTAACAATCCTGAAATTTGATGATGTTGGGCAATCTGGTCCTGTCTAAAATATCTGCCAGGCAGAAATTCTTCTTTCAAGCCTGAGTTTGATGAAATCATATGGTTATAAATCAAGTCCAGAAATGGAAATCAGCAAATGGACCACATCCTCCAAATGGTTTTGAAAAACTCTATTCTGCCTTTCTCAGGAAGAAATGTCTGATTATGAGTGATCTATCATTTTCAACTCTACAACATAATTCAAATCAACAGTCTTTTCACTAACTACCTAAGCTTTTGAATACTCAAAAATTTAATTAGGGACCATGAGAAAGCGGTCACATGATTTACAAGCATTTTCTCAATATCGCAAATCTAAGATCCTCCTCTTCCACTATAAACATGCCATCCTTTCTCACCAGTGCCTTGTCGATTATGAAAATGTATTGATTAATGACTTTGGTAGGAGAATTTGATGAATGTATTAAATTATACTCTGACCTCTCAATCCCCTTGAGGGTTTTTGACTAATAGAAATGTCACTAGTGCTTCTTTCTACAAAATATTCTTAATTATCGATTATCTCTACAAAGTACTTTCCTCTACCTGGAACATCCACTGGTCTCACTGTTCTTCCTCCTTCTAGTAAGCTCCCACACATCTTGTAGGATTTAGATCTAATAGTATCTTTTCTGTAAAGTTTCCCTGGGACTCACTCACATCTGATAGAGTTACCTTCTTTATACTTGCTATATAGCAAACTGTTATGAAACAAATTACATTGTATTTTAATTATTTCTTTATGTATGAATCCCAATTCCTCTGTTTTAGTAAGATAATGATTTCAAGTTCTGTCTAAGTTATATGTTAATTTAATTCATCTTCATGTAAGTAACCCTGCTCACTGTAGACAAAATAGAAACTAAACAGAAACAAAAAGAAAAATACACCCATAACCCCATCAACCACAGATAACTAAATATAATAAATACTTAGTGTATTTCCTTCCAGAAATTCATCTGGTTCTTTTGAGTTTAGACTTTTTTTTTTCAGATATTTGCTCTTTTAAACAATATTTGATTAATATCTTTGTACGTGCACCCGAGCATGCTTATTTAGTTGTCTTCTTCAGCTATATGTTGAGACGGAAAGCTGCTGAATCAAATGATATGATTTTTTTTAACCATTCTGATTTATATTCCGAACTGACATCTTGAAATGTTATTCTGATTACTCTCTCTCTAGTGAATGAAAGTTCTCATGCACGGTGGAGATATTGTTTATGTTTCTGTCTTAGTTGAAGGGAAGAGGAACGTTTTTTATTCATTTTGCATTTCCAGCTCCTGTAGCAGTAGAGGAAGAAAGGTGAACTTATTTTTATTGTCAGGGCAGTGTTCCTGATCTCAGTTTTTTAAGCCAGGAGTTACTTAGAAAGCAGATTGATTACTGGCTCCATTAATCCATCCTCTTCTACATCTTTACCTTGTGGTTGCCTCATGGAGGGCATATTTCATCTTTCCTCCCTTTGATTTGGGACTCAGCCCTGGCTTTGTCCGATGTCATGTAGAAATGCCAACTTGCCATTTGTAGCCTAGTTTCATAGGTTTTCATTTGCTTTATGTTTTTGCCATTGTCAGGAGAAGCATATTCCCCAAGCCATAACTGCCTGTTAGTCTGAGCTGCAGAAGGAAACACGGAAAAAGACATGACCAAGCTATATCTGCAGGCTACATCTAAATTCTCTCACCAACCTGCCCCATGAATCAGAATCCTCCATGGACTCCACAAGCTAAACCGCCCCAAGAGTCCAGTATAGATTGATGAAGCCTCAGCTGACCTGTAATCATGTGTGAGCTATAAAAGTTTATTGCTGCTTTAAGTTAACTGAGCTTTGGGGTGGTTTATGCAATATTGTTGTCACTTTTCTGTTGAAATATTCCCATGGCTATAGACAACTCTCTGTTTTCCTTCAGAGCTACCCAACTATAAAAAAGCTCCGTAAAGTCCAGTGGTCACCTTTTCTGCTCTGTCTTACGGACTCAGGGACTTATGACATCATTTGGATGTCAAGATCTCATGAACTGCTCAGTGGAAAGACAACGAGTTTCTGGAAAGATATTGGTTTAAATATTGCCTCTGCCCACTCTAGTTCTGTGACACTTAACATTTCACTTAATGTATCTGAATTTTAGTTTCTTCTCTCTAAAGTGAAGGGAATAAAAGACTAATCTTATGGGGCTATGGTGAAAATCAAAATATAAGATATACAAAAAGCACTCTTAAATGCTAGTCAACGTGTCTAAATATGCTTTTTGTGAAAAACTTGGTATTTAGTAACAATAGGTGCTTAGGACATTTACATATTTGCAAAATAGGTTAAATTATTCACTTATTTATTTTTTCTTTTTTTAAGGACTGTCCCAATGACTTTTTTAGATCTAAAGACCTTGCCTTAGGTTTATTCTAGGATACTGACCTACAAAAATATTGGTGAAACTTTGGCTGTCCATAATTGACCTGTTTCTAGTGACAAAATCTAAATAGTATAAAAGACAATGCTATGGTGATTCTTGCGTTTATATGCTGAGAAGTGTGCATTACTAGTTTAAAGCATTCCTTTATATGCTAAATGTTCTTAAGGTGTTCAAAAGTAAATAAGAGAACAGTAAGAGACATTTGCATAAAAATTAAAAATCTAATTTTGGCTGGACAAGGTAACTCATGCCTATAATCCCAGCACTTTGAGAGGCCGAGATAGGAAGATCTCTTTGAGCCCAGGAGTTCGAGACCAGCTTGGGGAACATGACAAAACCCTGTTTCTACAAAAAATATAAAAATTATAATATAAAAATTAGTCATGGTATTATGCATCTGTAGTCCCAGCTACTTGGGAGGTTGAGGGAAGAGGATGGCTTGAGCCCAGGAGGCAGAGGTTGCAGTGAGTGGAGATGGAGCCACTGCACTCCAGCCTGGGTGACAGAGCCAGACCCTGTCTCAAAAACATCTAATATTTCACAAAATCCTGCAATCTAAAAAATTATTAGAAATGCAAAGGAATTCACATGAGTTCTAAGACCACATGGAGCAATACGAAATGTGGCTTAAAAAGAATAGGAATTATTAAAAAATTATTATATTAAAGGTACTGACCTTTAGCTGAATTAGCATTAGGAAAGGTGATATTTAGAAAAGCCAATCAACAATCAGGGTGAATGGCACTCCAGGTTTCAGGACTTTATAGCTTGTAGGAATTCGATATAGGCCAGAAAGCAGGAGGAATCTGGAAATAGCCAAATAGGAGTCAAACAGAGAAACTGGGTTGCAACAGGACAGGAAGTTAAATGAGAAAGGACAGGTTAAGAAGTTGGAATTCATTATAAGGAGAATGGGGACTCCCCTGAGGAGTTTTAGGCATACAAATGGCCAAGATGAATGGCTGTAGTGTGGATACTGAACTGTGGAAGCAAGTCTAGAGACAAGAGCTGTGTGCAACCTTTTGTAATTGATCATGTGGCAGCGAAAGCAGCCCAAAGGAATCCATTCAGGCTGAAATGGGATCTCCACTGATTGCCTAACAAATCTACCAAGAAATAGGACTCTCTTCGAAAGAGCACCTTAGTTAGTACAGGGAGCACAGTCCCATACCCAGAAGAAAGGGGACTTCAAAGAGCTAAATGGGATAATCAGTGTTCTCAGTAAGTTTCAGAGGGGAACCAAGATCTTGGTATGAAGCCCCTTCTCCACAGTGTGAGTTCAGGGAAAAGACTTAGGGTTGGCTAAGTTGCACTAGGTGTCTCTTGCACAAGAGACAAATTCCAGGTTGTGACCACTGGTGGGAGAAGAGACTCTTGACTTACCATGAGGGCTATTATAGATTTCTTGACTTGAAATGAGAGAAAGGCTTTCAGGGTCTCAGTCTGGGACAGGCAAGCATGGGAGCAATGTGATTTGCTCTTCTCACTCCCTGCGTAAGAGTCTTTCTGAAGCAACAGAGTTGCTCCATGCTTCTCCTGTGTACTGGGGAAGCTACTACTGTGTGACTGTTAGTATTAGAGAGAGATATTTTATAGTACAATCAAGAGCTACCCATGCCATAGGAACACAAATATCTATTGTAACACAATCCCTTTATAATTTGAAAATACAGTTCTTCCTCTCTTCTTTACATTGATTTTTCTTTTATAGTTGCTCTACATTTCCTTCGCAAAGTTCCAATTCAGAGCCTTAATAGTAGACTACATTTTCCAAAAACCTGATCCAAATTCTGGCTCATGCAGGCAATTGAACGATTTTGAATCCAATGATTTTTATCCAACTATGAAGTTCATGATATAGTTTCACACTCAACAAATTATTCTTTGGATTTGAATCGTCAGAATTGTAAGGATTCTTTAAAATAGGCACAAGTTTAAAAAATATACATGACCAGGAACTAAGTTTAATTACATTTCTCCGGCAATGTTATAATTCCAATGAGTTTAAATATATAACATTTTAACTATTAGAAGTTTTACAATTAAAATAGTTTTAATTACAATGTATTTATTTAATGTTATAGAGTGGGAGTTGTAGGTGTAAGAAAACTCATACAATTTCTACATTTCAGTATCTAGTTTAGCGTAAAAACTTGACGTTTTAAGCCCAATAGTGTCATGAAGAGTATACTACATGAGAGATCATGTGGCTAACAAACAAGACGTTAGGCCGAGCCCAGTTAATAGCTTCTTAATTCTCCCTGTCCTTTCTGCAAGCAATTTTTAAAAAACATAATTTATTATCTCATGCCTCTGTTTGCTCATTCATAAAACTAAAATGATTGCATAGTGGTATTCTCGGGGTAATTATAAATCTATGAAGTAATTTAAGCAACTGTCAGAACTATTTAATAACGTAAGATATATTTTAATTGCCTTTATTTTATTACTGACACTGTGAAACTTTTAATCTGTCTGCTAACATTCCCAAACTAATGAATAAAATGCATAATTGTTGTTGTTAAACTCATCCCAGAGACTTCTACTCAGACCAATTGAGGCCTGCTCAGTTTGCTAGAATTCACTGAACATCCATACTATAATGTTCCTCAAGGCATTTCTAGAAGCTTAAAATGCCAAGGCAAAAATACCTGAGAATCAGTTTGATGTTTAAATGAGTAACTTGTAGACCTGATGTCCAGGGATTTCTCCCCATCCTTTCTTTGAGTAATTTGTTGTTGGTAGTGTTTTGTGTATTTTCCTATTTTGAATTCTATATAGACAATTATTTATCCTCAAAGTAAAGAAATACACATAATTTTTAAAGTTGTGGGGAAAGAAGATAATTTGGAGCAGATGGAAAAGTGCAACTCAGACCACTGGGCTGATCGGGAAGGAAGTAGGGACCCTGCACAGGGCTACTGATCACCAGGATTCATTTCTGGCCTTCAGTGACTCCTGAGGAAGGGAAACGAAGCCAATCAATGCAACCCACCTTATACCACACTCAAACTCCCAGTGGCATTAAAGAAAATGAACGCAAAAAATAAAGTAAAGCCCATCCAAGGGACAGCAACTTCAAAGAATGAAGGAACATCAGCCCATATAGAGAAAGAACCAGCGCAAGAATTCAGCAACTCAAAAAGCCAGAGTGTATTCTCACCTCCAAATGGCCATACTATTTTCCCAGCAATGGTTCTTAACCAGGTTGAAATGACTGAAATGATAGAAATAGAATTTGGAATATAGATAGGAACAAAGATCATCAACATTCAGGAGAAAGTTCAGACTCAATCCAAGAAATCTAAGGAACACAATAAAATGATACAGGAGATGAAAGACAAAATGACCATTTTAAGAAATAATCAAATTGATCTCATGGAGCTGAAAAACTCACTTCAAGAATTTCATAATACAATCACAAGTATTAATACCAGAATTGACCAAGGTGAGGAAAAAATTCTCGGGGCTTGAAGACCAGTTCTCCAAAATAACTGTCACTCAAAAATAAGGACGAATAATAATAAATAAGAATAAACAAAGTCTCCGAGAAATATGAGATTATGTAAAGAGACCAGATCTACAATTCACTGGTGTCCCTGAAAAAGAAGGCAAGAAAGTACACAACTTGGGAAACATATTTGAGGATATTGTCCATGAATATTTCCCCATCCTCGTTAGAGGGGCCAACATTCAAATTCAGGAAATGCAGAGACCCTCCCCACCCCCCATGAGACACCATATAAGAACTCAAAGACGCATAGTCATCAGATTTGCCAAGGTTGAAATGAAAAAAAAAAAAAACAGGTTAAAGGCATCTAGAAAGAAAGGGGGCAGGTCACATACAAAGGGGATAGTTCACATACAAAGGGAACTCCCTTAGGCTAACAGCAGAACTTTTAGCCAGAAAAGATAGGGGGCCTATATTCAGCAGTCTTAAAGAAAAGAAATTCCAACCAAAAGTTTCATATCCAGCCAAACGAACTCACACGTGAAGGAGAAATAAGATCCTTTTCAGAAAAGTAAATGTTAAAGAAATCCATGACCACCAGACCTGCCTTCTAAGAGGTCCTTAAGGGAGTGCTAAATATAGAAAAGGAAGACCATTACCAGCCACCACAGAAACACACGTAAGTACATAGACCATTAACACTATTAAGCAACCACACAATCAAGTCTGCATAATAACTGCATAATGAAAGGATCAAACCTGAACATATCAATATTAACCTTGAAAGTAAACTGACTAAATGCCCCAATGAAAAGGCACAGAGTGGCAAGTTGGATAAAGAAGCAAGACTCAAGTGTATGTTGTCTTCAATTGACCCATCATACATGCAATGACATTCACAGGCTCAAAGGAAAGGGATGGAAAAAAAATCTAAGCAAATAGAAAACAAATAAAAGCAGGAGTTGCTATTCTAACTTCAGACCAAACAGACTTTAAACCAGCAATGATTTAAAAAGACAAAGAAGGACATGACATAATGGTAAAGGGTTCAATTCAACAAGAAGACCTAACTATCTTAAATACATATTACCCAACACAGGAGTGCCCAGATTCATAAAACAAGTTCTTAGACACCTACAAAGAGACTTAGATAATCACACAAAAATAGTGGGACACTTCAATATCTCACCGATAGTATTAGAGAGATTATTAAGGCAGAAAATTAACAGACATTTAGGACCCGAATTTGACATTTAACCAAATGGACCTAACAAACATCTACAGAACTCTCTACCCTCAAATTCCAGAATATTCATTCTTCTCTCTGTACATGGCACATACTCTAAAATCGACCACACAATTGTTCATAAAATAATCCTCAGCAAATTTTTTAAAAATGAAATTATATTAACCATGCTCTCAGACAACACAATAAAAATAGAGATCAATACTAATGAATAGCTCTAAACAACATAATTACATAGAAATTAACCAGCTCCTGAATGACTTTTGTGTAAACAATAAAATTAAGGTAGAAACCAAACTAATGCAGGAAGAGAAAATTCTTAGAAACTAATGAGAACAAAGATATAACATACCAGAATCTCTGGGATGCTAAAGTAGTGTCAAGAGGGAACACTTTTATAAATAAATATTGCTAAACATACCAAAAAATTAGAAAGATCTCAAATTAACAACCTAACATCACATCTAGAGAAACTGGAGAAACAAGAGAAAACCAAACCCAAAGCTTGTGGAAAGCAGTTTTGAGGTTTTTCTCAAAGAACTCATAACAATTGGCTGGGTGCGGTGGCTCACGCCTGTAATCCCAGCACTTTGGGAGGCCAAGGTGGTGGGTCACCTGAGACCAGGAGTTCGAGACCAGCCTGATCAACATGGGGACACACCGTCTCTACTAAAAATACAAAATTAGCTGGGTGTGGTGGTGCATGCCTGTAATCCCAGCTACTAGGGAAGCTGAAGCAGGAGAATCGCTTGAACTGGGGAGGAAGAGGTTGCGGTGAGCCAAGATCGTGCCATTGCACTCCAGCCTGGGCAACAAGAGTGAAACTCTGTCTCAAAAAAAAAAAAAAAAAAAGCAAACAAAAACAAACAAACAAACAAAAAAAATTACTATTTGACCCATCAATTTCATTACTGGGTATATATTCAAAAGAAAATACATTGTTTTACCAATAAGACACATGTGCTTGTGTGTTCGTTGCAGCACTATTCAGAGGAGCAAAGAGCAAAGACATGGAATCAACCAATGTGCCCATCAACAGTGGATTGGGTAAAGAAAATGTATACATACACATTGTGAAATACTATACAGCCATAAAGAAACAACAAGATCTTGACGTTTCCAGGAAAATCGATGCAGTGGGAGGCCATTATCCTAAGCAAACTAACACAGGAAGAGAAAACCAAATACTACATATTCTCACTTACAAGTGGGAGCTAAACATTGAGTATCCTTGGACACAAAGACGGGAACAACAGACACTAGGGCTTACTTAAGGGTGGAGGTTGGGAAGAGGGTGAGGATCAAAAAACCACCACCACGGCCGGGTGCGGTGGCTCACGCCTGTAATCCCAGCACTTTGGGAGGCCGAGGCGGGCAGATCACGAGGTCAGGAAATCGAGACCATCCTGGCTAATAGGCGAAACCCTGTCTCTACTAAAAAAAAATACTAAAAAAAAATTAGCTAGGCGTCGTGGCGGGCGCCTATAGTCTCAGCTACTCGGGAGGCTGAGGCAGGAAAATGGCGTGAACCCGGGAGGCGGAGCTTGCAGTGAGCCGAGATGGCGCCACACCGCACTACAGTCTGGGCGACAGAGCGAGACTCCGTCTCAAAAAAAACAAAACAAAACAAACAAAAAACACCAGCACTATGCTTATTACCTGGGTGATGAAATAAACTGCACAGCAAACCCCTGTGACATGCAGTTTACCTATATAGGAGATCTGCACAGGTACATTTGAATCTAAAATAAAAGTTAAAATCAAAACAAGCCAGTCACCAAAGTTAAAGAAAAAAAAAAAAAAGAAGTTCAGGTTAAAGATAAAATTTTGAGAAAAATACTGGGCCTTTAAACATTTAATGATGGCGGTGGGCAAGGCTATCTTGCTAGGAGAAGGAAAGTAAAAAGTACAGCTTGAACTATAGGAGTATAAATGGTAATGGCATTAACAGAAAATGAATGCTTTTATTTCAAAATCGTAGAATAGATAAAGCATTTTTGGACATCTTCTCTACAGGTTGTTAAAAAGTAAAAAAAAAAAAAAGAAGAGAGAGAGAGTGGGAAATTTTGTGTATTAGTTCATTATTGCATTGCTTTAATGAAATACCTGAGACTGGGTAACTTATTAAGCAAAGAGATTTAACTGTCTTGCAGTTCTTCAGGCTTTACAGGGAGTATGGTGCTGGCATCTGCTCAGCTTCTGGTGAAGCCTCAGGGAGATTTCAATCATGGCAAAAGGCAAAGCAGGAGCAAGCACATCATATGGCAAGAATAGCAGTGGGGGCCAGGTAGGTGCCACACACTTTTAAACCACTAGACATCATGAGAACTCACTATCATAAAGATAGCACCTAGACATGAGGGATCCACCCTTGTGATCCAAACACTTCTCACTCCTAGTACCTGCAAGAGCCTTGGAAGTTCATTCTCTAGAGAAATTGAACTAGAAAAATCTCAGTGATTAGGAATGAGGAGCCTCGAAGAGGATAAGCTGGAGGTTTTGTATTGCTTATAATACCATTAAGTAAAATTCTGAAAATCAAAAGGTGAGAACCACCTTTCCTGCCTATAGTCCTGCCTTTAGATATACCTCTTCCCAGACATAACATCGGAGGTTAATTTTGTGGAGCTCCAAAATGATCCACAGAAAGAATACCAGGAGATTCATAGTTTTGAGCTACCAGCAAAGATGCTAGCTTCTCTGCTTGGTTCTATGCAAAGATGCAGCCATCTTTTCATCTAATCACCTGAGAATCAGCCTCATCTCTCTAAAACCCCACAAACATAAATAAAGCTTCCATTCAACTATTTGGTGTTTTACTGTTAAGTAAATGGATGAACAAGCAACATTAGCCATTTGGAGAAATCCTACTACAGAGAAGACATGGAATATAGCAAACAAAAACAAAGAAGTCTGAAAAAGAAGATGTAATATAGGTAAGAAAAGACTGCTCTAAAGAAATTCTTATTAATCAAGTTAAAAAGATAGATGGAGATATTATAACCATTGCATATTAAAATGTTGTCAAAAATGGAACAAAGAATAGAAAGACATCTTGTAAATTAATAATAGGATTAAAATTTAACAAAAAAGTGTTGGAAAACAAATTTGAGGGAAATGTCCAAAATACAGAAAAAAAAGAAAATGAGATGTGTGACAGCAGTTATAAGAATACTATCAGATGATTCTAGGGGACCTAATATGCAGTTAATAAGTGTTTGAAAAGATGAGAACAGAAAAAATAGTGAGGAGGACATTATCAACCAAATAATGTAAGAAAATTTGTTAGGTACTAGCCATGAGTGGTAGCACAGACCTATAGTACCAGCTACTCAGGAGGCTGAGGTGAGAGGATTGCCTGAGTCCAGGAGTTCAAGAAGCCAGCCTAGCAACAATAGCAAGAATCCGTCTCTCAAAAATATGAAATTAAATTGAAAAATAAAGAAAATTTGTCAGTTCTAAGGGCATTGAACTTTTCCACCAAGTATTCACTCTAATGAATTTAAAAAATGGCTCACACCAAGGCAACTTTATCATGATAATTTTATGAAACAAGTAATAAACAGAAAATTGTGATAACCTCTAGGGGTTGAAGAAATGAGAACATAACAAAGAATAAAGTGTAGGAATGGTATCAGAGAGCAACTAGAATGCACTGGAATAGGTCTTCAAAACTGTTCATGAAAATTATTCCTCAAACCATAATTGTATACCTAGCAAAACTTTCGTTCCAGTGTTAGGACAGAGTAAAGTCATTTTTAGACATACAATGTCCCAAAATAATCCTCCCTCACCCAACCAAGCACTCAATCTCAGGAAACTCCCGGAAAATATATTTCAACAAAATAAACAAATGAGACAGAGGCATATTTGGATCCAAGGAATCATATGTAAGAGAAGCAAATAGAATTTACAACATGAGGAAAAAGGAACTTCCTGCAGGGCAGGTGTTTTGGCCTAGAGAGCAAATGGCCCAGAATGAAACAGGATGATGAAGGGCTCCAGGAAAAATGCCTCTAAGACAAGAGACAAACTGACAAGTGATCAGACAGGACTGCCCTGATTGACAGGCTGTTTTCCAGGATGCATTATCAGAACTGGAGAATATGAGAAGCATTAAACTTAAGTAAGTGTAAAAATTTTCTCCAGCATGCAAAACTATATACTGACTTTAACTCATAGTTTCTTGAATAGCCTTACCAATCCTAAGTCTGCACAGTGGCCTAGGATGTTTTCTGTTGACATCTCTTCCCTCTTCCTTCATTCAGGGTCAGGGGTCAGGTTTCCTCCACGGTCTAGTGGCTCTCTGGCCTCACCTGGATCCTCTTCATTTTCTTTCGCACAAGCACTTTCCTTTAAAATACTATCCACATGTGATTCTATCTCAGTGTCTCTTCTTCAGAGGATGTGGCTGACAAACCTAGCATCTGTTGTAAATTCATTATGGTGGATAGAACCGTAATATTCAGAAACCACATTTTGTCTTAATTATAATACATGTTTTCTGGTGCTTTTCCCATAAAAACTCACATATAATTCATCATATTTACCCTACAAGGCAGATAGTGTTATTAGTTTCCTCATCCTAGAATAAGAAAACTGAAGCACACACAGGTTCAGTGATTTCTGCAAGGTTGCGCACTAGATTGAATCCATGAAACCTACTTGCAGGTCTGTTCTTAAACATTCCATTAGCTGCCTCTTAAACACTATACTAAGGTCTCCCTCTAAAATCCACATATATGAGGCTTTAATGGTTAAAGACTTTCAACAGGCTTTGAAATATTTTCATTCCGGACATTATTTTTTCTCAGGAGAGTGTGAAAGTAATGGTGTTAATACAATAACAGCTGCTCTTGGGTATATAGAAGAGCTGGTCCTCATGCATCAGTAGCTGATAATGGGGATACACTCTGAGGGGCTATAACTTAGTGTATCACCAACTATAGTCATGGTGTATTGGGTTTCAAGGTAGCTTCCAAACAGATGTCTACATCTTAATCCCTGGGACCTGTGAATTTTGCCCTACATGCCAAAGAGTGAATATTACCTTAGATGGCACAAGATGTGGTTAAGGATCTTAAGAAGAGGCATTTATCCTGGATTTTATGGGTGGACCCTCAATGTAATCATATATGTCCTCGAGAGAGAGGCATATGGAGTTTTGAGGTAGACACATGGAGGAGAATGCAAGATGAGGCCAGAGCAAAGAGAGATGCAGCCATAAGACAAGGGATGACTACAGCCACCAAAAACTAGAAGCAAGGACAGGCTTCTCCCCAGAGCCTCTGGAAGGAGGGTGACCCTGCTGACACCTTAATTTTGTACTTCCAGCCTCTAGAAGTGTGAGAAAATCAATGTCTATTGTTTTAAGAAACTAAAGTTGTGATTATTTGTTACAGTGGCCCTAGGAAATTTATACACATGTTATGCATAATATTTTCCATTGAACATCAAATAAGGATTGACTAATCCTCCATGGGCCAAGTACAGAGGATGCAGGAAATATTTCTCAAGAAGAGTGATTTTAAAATTGAGTTTTGAAGTGTTCCCTTGGTTAGAAAATAAAAGAAAAGGACATTCAAGAAGGAGAAATAGCACAAGTGAAGGCATAGAAAAGTGGAATGCAATGGCTTCTGGACAGAAGGTGGTTCAGTGACTCTAGATTAGAGACATGGGAAGGAGTCCTGAGAGCTGGGCCTGGTAAGTGGGAACATGTGAAGAGGCCTTGAATGGCAAGCTAAAGCTTTTGACGTGGTGGTGATCTGATAGACAGTGATGATTAATCAAGGCTCTTAGGACAAAAGTAATGATAAGATATAATCATTTGGAGCCCCATAGAAGTGGGAACTAGGAGATCAGCTAAGAGAATTTTGCAATAGTCTGATAAGAGGGAGAAGAGGGAATGCACAGGTAGCCATGGCTGTAGAATAGGATTCAAGGTGACAGACCTGGATATATATATGGGTAGTGAGGAGGAAGAAAGTTGAGAATAACTTGGAAGAGTATAGTTCCGGATCTCGGTGGGAAGAAAGTGGCATTGACAAAAGAGAATGCAAATGTAGTAGACGGAACCTTTTTTGAAGGAATGTAAAGACACCCTATTATATGATAGGATAGGTGGTGGGTCAGCTTTGCATCCCTACCCAAATCTCATCTTGAATTACAATCCTCATAATCTCCACGTGTCAAGGGAGAGACCAGGTGCAGGTAATTGAACATTATGGCAGGTTGTTCCCCCATGCTGTTCTGGTGATAGTGAGCGAGTTCCCACGAGACCTGATGGTTTTATAAAGGGCTTTTCCCCTCTTCACTCAGCAACTCTCCTTCCTGCCACCTTGGAAGAAGGTGCTTCGCCTTCCCCGTCCACCGTGAGTGTAAGTTTCCTGAGTCCTCCCCAGCTGTGGTGAACTGTAAGTCAATTAAACTTTCCTTTGTAAATTGCCCAGTCTCCGGCAGCTCTTTATAGCAGTATGAAAATGGACTAATACAGTGGGTATTTTATCAGCCCAGTGACCTTGACCACTGCACCTCTCTCTGCTTCAGCCTTCTTATCTGCAAGGCAGAGTAGAGGCATTGCAATATTATTTGTCTCACAAGGATGATGTGAAAATTTAAAGAGATAACATCTGTGAAACTACTTTCTAAACCATTTTTTAAAAGTATATGAAGGTGAGCTAATTTATAATGGCCTCTATTTGGGAAGTGATCATCTTTTGGACATGCAGGTGGTTAATGCCACACAGGTCTGGAACCAGGGGAGGCAAAGGGCAGCAGGCCCAGATTTGGGAGTCCTCAGCAGCCAGGTGATTTCAATCATCTGAAATCCCACAGGGCAGAGAAGAGAGAAGGCTAACGTGGAGCCCCTAAAAATTGTTGTCTCCTTAGATGTAATCAGAAAATAAAAACAAATGAAGGAAACCAGTATCATGTGGAAAGACAAGCAGAGACTGGAGGAAAGATCTTCGAGAAAGTGCAGGGTTGGGCGTTGGGTCTCTACATAGTCCTGTTAATAGCAACAGCTGCAGTAGATCTAAATAGAAGTAGGCAAGTTTGATCACATAAGGATATGTAAGAAATAGTTGAAAGCCATGTGTTTCTTTCAGAAGCCAGGCTCTGGGGCTTATTTGTAAGGGTAGCTCAATACCACTTATAAGCTTGTGCAGAAGGGGGCTGGCTTGCAAACTAAACATTCAGCAAGCCCATGCTGAAGTTCCAGTTTTTTGTTTATTAATTGAGGTGAAATTCACATAACATAAAATGAACCATTGTAAAATGTGTAACTCAGTTGCATTGATTCAGTGCATTTACCATGCAATGCAATTATTACCACTATCTGTTATGGGTCCAAAACATTTCATCACCCCCAAAATGAAATCCTGTACCTATTAAGTAGTCACTTGCACTCTCCCCTGCCCCAAGCACCTGGCAACAGATAATTTGCTGTCTGTTGCTATGGATGTATGTGGATATATGCCCCCAAATAATTGAAAACAGGTATTCATACAAATGCTTGCATGTGAATGAAGATCCAATTTTAAATGGGAAACTTTGAAAAAAATCAGTCTGTAGACCAGTTAACCTTAGAAAGTGAGTCTATAAAGAACAGGCTGGGTGGACACAATGCCCATTGAATTTATTAAAACCTGTTTTTATTTTGTACCTTAGTTCAGACTGTTCTCAGTGCCAAAGGCAGAATCAGAAGAGCACAGTGGTTTCTGGAAACAAGATTGATTAAGATGAAAGGTGAATTCTTAGTGAGCCAGATAATAACTTTCAGTAAGAAAAGCTCAGAATCCAAATGTCATTGTTTTCAGTTTTTGTTTTAACTGTTTTATAATTGGGAAATTTTGCCCTCAAATGAATACTATTGGTAAATAATCCTCTCTAATTGAAGGCTTAAAATGTCTGGGCAAACCTAAAAATGACTCCCTACCCAAGGTTTAGTAATAGTTAAGGCATTCAAACAGGAGCAGGCTGAAGAATCATCCTCAGGATTGGTCTTAGCAAACCTGCAATTACTCATCTCGCCATCCAGACTTAACCTGAACAAAGCAAAGGGTAACCAAAGTGCATTAATCGCTCACTGATGACTCAAGATAAACAAAAACCTTATAATCTTTGTTTCAAATAGTGTGCATTGAGATAGAGAGAGAGAGAGAAACAGATCCTCTTAGGTGGTGAATAACCATTTACCCATCAGATCTTCTCCAAGTCAAGAGTTCCACTGCCTATGTCAGGCTTTTGGACACTGCACATAAAACAAATTAAGCTTTATTAACTTAGTGAAATATTTGGAAATACTAATTTTACAGGTGCATAAAAGAAAACTGCAGTTCCAAGTATCAGAGTACCATTAAATATAATACACTCCGTATGCAGGGGCAGTTATTTAATATTAAACCAATAAAACATTACCAATGCTGGTGAGGGTTTTGGTTGTTGACAGCAGGCTAGGTGTCCCACAGCCATGCCGTCTTTCTGTTTGCAGGCCAATTTTACACAGCTGCTTTCTTCTGGAAATCATGCCTCATTTGAAGCCTTTGCAAGTATGACAAATAGCCTCTCTAAGCCTTAGCGACGGTGGAGAAACTTGAAAATATTTAGGAGCATTTATTAACTAGAACACGAAACAAGATTTAGTTTAACTGCAGTTTTTGACTGTGTGGAGGTCTTGTTATTATAAGAAATGCTATCTGCTCGGGCGTGTATATCTTTTGCAGGACACTGTGTAAAATTATCACCCTGAGGGCAAAGCTAAGTTTAAACTGCACAGAAATTCTAACGTTGATGTATAAGTGGACAAAATTAGAATCAAGTCTTTACTTTTAAACTCAGCTGTCCGGTGGTACGGCTGATCTACATGCTGCTATCCTACGTATCACAAACGTCAGACAGAGCTCCTTGTACAGGGAGCTTCAAATCTATGCAGGAATTTAGGATTTATAGGAAAAAGATATATAAGACAAGAAAGGGTAGGTGCTAATTGAGTTGTTCAAACCAGGCTTGCAGCATGCAAAGCACACTGGGACTAAAGTCAGGGGAGGTGGACCCAGCTGTTGGAGTTTGGGATGAATAAGGGAGGAGGAGAGGACATAGGCAACTGGCAGGGGCTAGGGATGGGGTGGGGTGGCTCTGTGCACACAACATAACGTATTTTGAGAAAAAGTGGACCAATATGGCTAAAGTGGAGAGTTCATGAAAAGTCCATGGAGGCAAGTAGAAGGAGAGAAATGTAGATACACTGAATGGTCCCATTACAGAGGCTCTTGAACACCAGGATAGGATGCAGATTTTTTTGTTTTTAACTATAGGAAATGTGGGGTGATGAGGGGTTTGGGAACATGAGTGTGACATAAGAAGGAAGGGTTTTGGGAAATTCCATTACAGCAGCCTCTTAGATTAATTGACATGGAGAGAATTGAGAAATGCCCAGTGTGCTTAGAGGATTGAGTAATGACAGACCCGCACGAGTTGGAATTGGCAGTGATAAAAAGGAATGGAATGTATTAAAGAATCATTTGAAAGAGAAACATTTTGAAGGAAGTATTTATAGGACCTGAGAACTCACTGGGTGTAGAGAGTGACATGTGGGCAGGTTCAGGCAGATTCTGGGACTTTGAGCCTAGGCCGCTTAAATAACAAAATAAGAAAACTCAAAGAGTAAACTAACTTGGGAAGGAAAAGATGAGATCAGTCAGTGAGATTTCTGAGGAAGACTAGAGAGCTGTAGCAGAACAGAGACAGAATCCCTTTTTGGCTTCTAGATATTTAGTGATAGAAGCGGAAGTGAAGCCAGGGGTGTTAAAGAATGGGCCAGGATGTAATGGAAAACGAAATCTTTTGTTTCAAAGCACCTAGTCAATAAAAGTTACTGCATTGAGGATTGAGAAAAAGTCATTGGGTTTCCTGAGTAAACGGCTATGCACTATTGCTAGGTAGGTGGGATGTTGGGGGAAATCCATTTCTGTAGGTGAAGGAATGAGTGGCTGCTTTGAAGATGGAAGCCATGAATAGACTCCACTTTTGAAGAGATGAAAGTTAAAGCAGAGAAACAAGACAGGCATTTTTGTCTAACAGAAGCATCAAGAGTACACGTTTTTGAGATAAGAAACAAGAGCTTAACTTAGATAAGGGAGAAATTTAAAAGAAGAACATATCAAAGACACTAAGTAGAGTGTGTATCATCATGGAAGGTAAAAAATCGAGTACTAATGAAGCAGATCATGACTTCTACTAAGGCAGGAGATAATTAGAGATGATGGCTAAAAACGACAGGGAGAAACGTATAGCAATACTAATAGAAGTATTTGAAAGAGAGAACTGAATAACCATATGAAGTAAATATTCTCAGTTATATAGAAAGTACAATTGTCTATTGGCACTACAAGGTGGGAAAGAAATTTAACCCCTAGTGAAGTTTTGTAGAACTATTTTGGGAGTTTTATTTTGTTTTTTGTTTTGTTTTGTTTTTTGAGATAGAGTCTCACTGTCACCCAGGCTGGAGTGCAGTGGTGCAATCTTGGCTCATTGCAGCCCCAACCTCCCCATAGCTCAAGTGATTCTACTGCCTCAGCCTCCCGAGTGGCTGGAATTACAGGTGCCTACCACCATGCCTGGCTAATTTTTGTATTTTTAGTAGAAATGGGGTTTCACCACATTAGCCAGGCTGGCCTCGAAGTACTGACCTCAAGTGAGCCGCCCGCCTTGGCCTCCCAAAGTTCTGGGATTACAGGTGTGAGGCACTGCACTCCCAGCCAGGAGATTTATTTTGAATTGGGAGAGTTCATCAGTTTCCTCTTATTCTATTGGGATTTGCTCATGGTGGCCTGGAGCACACTGTTTTGAAAAGGGTTTTCTGGGGGCATTCAGACTCAATTGCCAGGATGAATCAACGATGGTTGCCCTGAGCCTGGGACTGGGGAGTGGCAGCTGCAGTGTTAGCCAGCAGGAAGAACTCTCAGGCACCAATGAGTGTCAAAGAACCCAACTCCTTAGCAGGGTTCAGGAAACTTGTGTTTCTCAGAATGGCACAGGGGTGAAAATACACAAGGTGAAAAGTTGAAGTGGGAAGTTTAGGGTGTTCCATCAGCCTCAGTGTCACAGAGGGGCTTGTCAGAAATGCAGATCCTCAGGCTCCACTCCGGACTCACTGACACCAACTCTTTATTTGAACAATGTCCCAATGGAATCATATGCGCATCCAGTTTTGTAAAGAGCATTGCTGGGGTCCTCAATAAAATGACTAACCACAGGATTTAAGTAGATGCGGGGAGGAGTCCCAGAAATAAAGAAGAATACTTATGTCAGTGTTTCTTAAGGCACGGTCTCCACATAAGCTACATCTTCAACACCTCAGAACTTACTGAAAATGCAGATTCTCTGTCCCCGCTCCAGATCTACTGAATCAGAAACTTTGGGTGTAGGGCACATGAATATGTGTTTAACAAGTCCTTCAGATGATTCCTATGTTCCCTAAAGTTTAAGAATGACATTCTAGATAATACTGGTAAAGTGTGCATACATAGGTCATAAACAGGTGTAAAAGGTGAAGAAATTTAGCTTAAAAGGTTGGAGGCAGAAGGGTGTTAAAAGTTCAAAATGCAAAAAATGAAAAAGTAAAAGCCATCAACATTACTTTATACTACCAAGAGCTTAGCTAAGTCAACCAAGGTGGAGGAGGCTGTTTGGCATTGTAGACACAGCAAGCAGTTGTCTGGATGATTTTTTCATGATTAGTAGGTAGGCAAAGCCTTTACTTGAGGGAGTGCATGAGTTTAAGAGAAACTGGGTGATGAAAAGGTTAAAACATACAGTAAAACACCATTTACATACATATAGACAATGAAATTGCAAAGTAAGCAAGCCAAGTCTAGTTTGGGGTATTTACAGGCTAACTGAAAATAATGATATTTCTGTAAGCCAAGCAGGACTGCCACTTTAGCTAGCTGGTTCCCTTTTTGTCAGTAATCACACATATCTGAAAGTAAAGTGATTATATTGTTTTAGAAAATTGTTTGCAGTTCTAACTTCTCTATCATCTACTACCAGAGAGGTCTTCCACCCCAATCCAAAGGTAGCTAAAATGGGGCTGTGGGACAGAGGTATCTTTGGAGCTGCCACTAGTGAGGAAAGCCAGCAGGTGTCCTCTATGCCCATGTCCCATGTAGTAGCCCCAGTTAGTACTGCGTGGCCATTTACATTTTAATTAATAAAGATTAAATTTCATTAAGAATTCCTTAGACCTGCCACATTCCATGTGGTCAATAGTCACTTACCCAATTCGATGCCGTATCGAGCAGCGAGGTTTACAGAACATTTCCACCATCACAGAAAGCTCTGTTGCACAGGGATTGAGCTTATGATTCAAAATTCACAGTGCAAGCTTTGTCCGAATCAGGCTTACCAAGGAGATGCGTTATAGCAGGGCTAACAGCAGATCCCATTTGTGAAAAGGGTTGGGTTGAGGGTCCTAAATGCTCGCCATTTCCACCGGCTCTGAGTGTACAAATGTTTTCTAGAAAACACCTCAACTACTAGGATGTAGAAACATTCTAAGGGGGTCAGGGGATGACAGTATTTTATTCATTTGCTTCTTCATTTTTGCTATTGCACAGGAAGGACACAGAAATCACCCACAAGGTGACTTTGATTGACATTCCAGGACTCTCTTTATAATTTTATTTACATGGTTTTGTTTTGCTTTGTTTTTGCCAAGGCCTGTTATAGAAAAGGTGGCTGTACTTAGTATTTATTTATTTATTTGTTTATATTTTTTATTGGAAACCAAACAAGACAAATGATTTTAAACCATGACTCTGATGAGTAGCCAACAGATTCTGGTGCCTGGCAGAGGCTGACTTTTCAGACTTGGTTTGAGGCCCCTGCAAATTTTCAGTTATTTTTAACCCGACTTTCATGAAAGCAGTCTAGAAAGAGAACAGTATTCACCCAATTTTGCTACATAAATCTCTTTGAGGGCCTTGTTAGGTACCTTTACTTTGGTTAGACAAAGCATGTCAGAAAAAGAAAGATAAAAACAGACAAAAATTATTGATTTGAAGCTTGAAACTGCTACCACCTGAAGGTGTGGAAGTCAAACCTAAGACAATAAATCTTGAATTAATGGGAAGACCTCACAACACTTTGATGCCTCCTGGTAAGACAGACTACAAACCTTAGGGCTTGAATCTATAACTTTGATATTCTGATTTTATAATAAGGATTCATTAGATATTTACGGAAATAAAAGGCCTCAGCCAGAATAATGCCACATTCATCATACACAGGTATAATTCCTTGAATAATCTGAAGTTAGGTAAGTAAGTGACTTTTGCTATATATATGCGAAAGTATACATATGTATGTACATATATATATACATATACATGTACACACACACACATATATATGCCTAAAAAGTCCCCTCAAAGAGATTTATGTAGCAAAACTGGGTGACTATATATATGCAAAGTCTAAGATTAAGAAGAGGACATTGCCTTGGGAGACTTGACTTTTGAGCTGTCCGTGGAGTCTTAGGGGCTTATGGCAACATTTTTTGTTTATCGTTTGGTGGTGTTCCCTTGGGTAAACACAAATACCTCTGCGCCTCATCTCTCCTGTGTTTCCCAGAATTTTTTTTCTCACTCTTGTCCTGGGAAAATTAATGTTCTAAGCCTTTCTGATGAGGCTTCCAACATCTTCCCTATGAATCTTTGTGAAAAGCTAAGAGGTCTTTTCTGGGCAATTAGCCTCATATAATTTTCCAAATTATATGTTTAGCTCTGACGTGTGTCTCTCCAAAGTTGGTGCACTATTTGTTTATTTGGTTCTGAACTGAGAGTGGAAAGGAGTGCCTCCTGCCGCAGGTGACCCTGAGTGAGCCCCAATGCAAGCAAATTGTAGCCCAGAGAGGAGGTGCTTTACTGGCACGTCCTGTCAAGGCGCTTTCACAATCTTCATGGAAAATGGAAAGCTAGCATTCTTTCTTTCTTCTTAATTCTCATCACTTATTCCATTTTAAAGTGACCAATTCCATGGCATTTAGTACATTTGCAATGTTGTTACAATTACTACCTCTATCTAGCTCCAAAATATTCTATCACTCCAAAGTAAAACCCCTTATCCATTAAGCAGTTTCTCTCCATTGCCCGTTCCTCCAAGTTTTTGGCAATGGGTTCATCAAAGATTTCTTAGATAAACTTAGCCATGCTAGTGTGATAGTCAGCTAATCTATTACCCTTCCTGCCAAAACCTTAACTGTTGTTTCTTAGAAACCATTAAGGAATAACTGGCAAGAGGTCGTTAAGTTCTTGCCCATTTTAAAATCGTGTTGTTTGTCTTTTTCTCGTTGAGTTTTAAGAGGTGTATGTGTGTGCATACGTGTGTGCATGTCTGTATTTTGGATCCTTATCAGATATGTGATTTACAAAGCTTACTCTTTCTTGTTATTGAGTTTTTGTGTCAAATACCATCTACAAAGAAAGAACTTATCTGATCTCTCTGTGGTGAAATTAGGCTCCTTTGTCATTGGCTATTCAACAACTCAATTATAATTTCTCTTGAGATGGGGTCTCACTCTGTCACTCAGGCTGGAGTGCAGTGGTATGTTCATGGCTCACTGCAGCCTCAACCTGCTGGGCTCAAGTGATCCACCCACCTTAGTCTCCTAAGTAGCTGGGACCATAGGCACATGGTACCAAGCCCTGCTTATTTATTTATTTATTGTGGAGATGGGGGCCCTTTATGTTGCGCAGGCTAGTCTTAAACTCCTGGGCTTTAATAATGCTCCCACCTCGGCCTCCCAAAGTGCTGGGATTACAGATATGAGCCACCAAGCCTGGCCTCAGTTATAATGTATTGATATACTTGTACTCTTTAAAATTATCTTGCTAAATTATGTCTTTCCTCTACTGGAATGGGGAAATCAAATTTGTTCAGCAATATTTTATTAATGCCCAGAACACAGTATATCATTTCAATGAAATGAACATATTCATAGAATTTTGATTTTGTAATCAAGGAATCTGCTGAAACCAATGTCGGTTTGCTTGTACATTATTTGTATATGGACAATAATATTCTTTTTTTAAAAAACAAAATTAACAGCGTCTACCTTGTGTGATTCTACTCACATCTCTTGAGATTATTATTGAATCTTGAAGGTTCCAGTCAATGGACAATTGGTTAAATACAACAGTATTTGATTCAATTCTTCACTCATTTATTCATCAGATATTTTTTGAATTGGATAAACAATGAATAAATGTTGAATACATAACTGAGTTAATAAAAGAATAGATTTGTTTTCAGTTCACTTTAACGAGAATAAGAACAAACTGAAAATATTTTAAAGGAATCATGCACTTTCTGAAAGCATTGTAGAATTCTGTTTTCCCCATTCATGGATGGTCTTAAAAACTTGGATGTTTTATTGCAATTCTGGAAGATAATGATGAAAAGTAATCATCTCCCAAAATACCCTTTACTTCATATAACATCTTCAAGGTGAAATAAAGTATGGTTCAGGCAAAAGAGAAGGCAACCAAAACTTGAAAAATATATACAGTGATGCATGGATAAAATGGTAATGATTATAATATTGAAGATGTTGCAAAGGAAAAGGAGAAAGAGCAGCTACCTGATACGATTTGGCTGTGTCTCCACTCAAATCTCATCTTGAATTGCAGCTCCCGTAATTCCCACGAGTTGTGGGAGGGACCTGGTGGGAGATAATTGAATCAGGGGGGCGGTTTCCCCCATACTGTTCTCGTGGTAATGAATAAGTCTCACAAGCTCTGATGACTTTATAAAGGGTATCCACTTTCGCTGGACTCTCATTCTCTCGTCTGCCGCCTTGTAAGCATGTCTTTCTCCTTCCACCATGATTGTGAGGTCTCCCCAGCCCCGTGGAACTGTCAACCCATTAAATCTCTTTTGCTGTATAAATTACCCAGTCTCGGGTATGTCTTTATCAGCAGTGTGAAAACGGACTAATACACTACCTAAATAAGGTAGTAGACTATTCTTTCCCTCTCCATTTCTTACGGGAAGAAAGGCAGAGAGAAGAAAAAAGAGATGTGTTCATTTTATGTTAAAATGAAGTTTTCATATTATTTAGTAAGAAAAAAGGTAAAATATTCTCATTCTCTTCCACCATATTATAATGTGCTGTAATTCACCAGTGAGATTCTGCCCCTGCATCAATGCCACTGATGAGAGGGTTTTTTTTCTTTTTTAATTCTAAAATACGTCGTAAGTAACACCATAGTTCTGCTTGTGATTCTCTACCTTCTCACTCAAAAAACAAAAACAAAACATAAACAAGAAAGTAAAAGTTGACTTGTTTGGAGGGGAAAGGGGCAGGTAATCAAATGTCCAGTATCTGTGTATAATCTGTTCTACTTAAAAGGTAATTTTCTGCAGATTATGATTCTTTTATATGGCATTTAGAATTATAGAATGTTGGTGCTATGATGGATCTTAAAATATCTAGTCTGATTTCTTTATTTGGGAGACAGTGAACCTCAGAAGTTATGACATGGACCTACTTGGACCTGAATTTAAATATCAACTACACACCATGCTGTGTGACTGAGGCACAGTGCTTCACCTGTCTGATGCTCAGTCAACTCTTTGATAAAACAGAATGATCTGTAGGTTTTGTGAAGAGTAAATGAGAAAATGCATATAAATCCTTGAGCCCAATATCTAGTACATTTTAAACAGTCAGTATTAGTTTCATTTATTAATTCTGTGACACCACTCCTTCATCCACCCAAATTATGTCACCCCTCTTCTCTGCAGTATAATTTTTTACTATAAATTTTGCAGATGCAATTTTTACCTTAAGATTCCTAAAGTCTCTCATGGCTTCCCTAGAATAAAGTAACCTGTTTGTCTTCTAAATTACTAATGCATTTGCTCTGTGGCTTTCTTACAATAATATCTAATATAACATCTAATATAAACAATGGGGTTATTTAAACTACAAGTTCCTAGAATATGTTTTTTATGCTAATAATCCACATAGGATCTTAGACAATGTAACAGTGAAGAGTTTTGGAATGAGTAAACAGACGGCCATTAGAGATGGAATATAAGCATAGAGATGTGTGTTGTTATGTAAATCTCAATTCAATTCATTCATTCATTTAAGAAATAAGTATTGAGTCCCTACAAACAACATTCCTTGCCTCGCTAGCTAACATCTTTGCAGATGCAGGTATAGATACTTACTTTTGAATTGTGCTTTTCAAGTTATTTTGGGGACCCAGCAAAATATTGAAATAATTGACCCACTGGAAGTCAGATAAATTAACAGGTCATTACATGCAGATGAGAAAAAAGGGCCTTTCAAATTGTTAAGCAGTTCCAAATAACCATACATTTGGAAAGTACGTTGACCCCAGAGCAAATCTACCCTCTGCTACAGTATTTAGCACTATTCCTGTATTGGTAGAGTGAGATAAGCACATGTATTCTACTTTATCTTCCAGTTGTATGTTTAAAGTGCTGGGAAAAGCTACCCAACCTGTAGGATTTTCAGACTTCGATGTTCTTGCTTCTAACCCTAAGCCAAGATCTGTTAGATACTCTGAACATCCCAAGATGTTGCTGCTGAAAATTAGATAGGAAACAGAAGTGCTCTTGAATTTTCTGACCACGCAACTCATACTAGACAAATGGAATGACTCCAACTGTGACCCAGCACTTCCTGCAGACTTGACTTGCCATTTCCTTCACTTTAGGCTTCTTTAGTTACATCACCAGGACTCCTTTACCCTGGGTGAATGGTACCTTATATGACTGTCCCTGTTTTGTATTACATCACAGGTTATGTTCCCTTAATATTTAGGTGATGTGACTGAGAGTATAAGATGAAATGCCATTTTATGGTTTATAGTGAGTGTCTTTATAGGGCTCTATCTTTCAAGTACATATAGGCAGTACTACAATAATGCCAACAATTCTGGTATTGGTTTTGTTTAAGAAGTTATAAACTCAATGACTTAATATTTTCTGTGTTGAAAGGATGTGAAGGAATTATCAATGCAAATAGCCAGATGTTTCTAAAGGTTCTATTTCCAGGTAGATAATTAATGCTGTTCTTAACATTGTCCTGCATCTGTGACTTTTTTTAAAATTAAATGTCTTGTTTCAAGTTATTCATAGATTCACATTCCATTGTAAAATATAAAGGAGAAAAGTACTGTGTACCCTTTACCTAGTTCCTATCTAGCAAGACTATAATATAATACCACAACGAGGATACTGACATTGATGTAATCCACTGAATCTATTGACTCTTCAGTATTACTTGTAATAATGTGTAGCAAAGTGTGTGTACATGTGTACATGCATACACATCCATGCACATCTATGTCTATGTGATTTTATCACATGTGAAAACTTGTGTATTCACCACCACGGTGAATATGTAAATAATTATGTCATTTGTAAGCAGGAGTGGGTTTCTTTCTTTCTTTTCTCTCTATATGCTTTTATTTCTTTTTCTTACCTTTTCTTACCTTATCGCACTGGCTAGAACTTACAGTACTAGTAAGAGTAAGAGAGGTTAGAGCAAAAGAGGAGGAGAGCTGACATTCTTATCTTATTCTTGATCTTATGGGGAAAGCATTTAGCCTTTCACCAGTAAATATTTGAGTATTAAGCTACAGGTTGTTTTATAGATTTTTTTTTCTCAAATTGAGGCATTTCCTTCTTATTCCTATTTTGCTGAGAATTTTTATTGTGAATGAGTGCTCACAATAAAACTCTTAAATGTTGTCAAATGCGTTTTCTGTGTCAATTGCCATAATCTTGTATGTTTTTTGCTTGTTAGTGTATTCATGTGATGGACTACACTGGATTTTGAAGGGATGTTGAAACAACCTTAAATACCTAAAATAAAGTTTACTTGGTCATGGAGTATAATTCTTTTTATACATTGTTGAGTTTAATTTGCTGATACTTTGTTGAGAATTTTCACAGACATATTCCTGAGAGATATTGGTCTGTAGTGTTTCGTTTTGTTTTGTTTTGGTTTTGCTACAGTTTTTGTCTGGTTGACATAGCAACTTGAGTGGTACTGGCCTTATGAAATTTGAAAAGTGGTTTTTCTTTTATTTTCTGGAAGAGATTGCATAAAATTGGTGATAATTTTTTAATGGTAACATTTTCCTGTGAATGGTAGCACTTTCCATCTGGCACTGAAGATTTTGTTCAGGAGATTTTAAAAAAGAAATTCAATTGATTTAATAGTTACAATGGTATAAAGATGATTTACTCTGTTTTGGTTACATTTTAATACTCGGTGGTTTTTTGAAGAATTGACCGATTCCCTTTTTTTTTTTTTTCTTTTCTTGAGATGGAATTTTGCTCTTTTGCCCAGGCTGGAGTGAAGTGGTGCGATCTTGGCTCACTGCAACCTCCACCTCCTGGGTTCAAGTGATTCTCCTGCCTCAGCCTCCGGAGTAGCTGGGATTATAGGTGCCCGACACCATGCCCCGCTAATTTTGGTATTTTTAGTAGAGATGGGGTTTCATCATGTTGGTCAGTCTGGTCTCAATCTCCTGATTTCAAGTGATCGACCCACCTCGGCCTCCCAAAGTGTTAGGATTACAGGCATGAGCCACCGTGCCCGGTCACCAATTTCTTTTAAGCTGACAACTTTATCAGGGCAAAGTTTCTTATAGTCTTCTATTATTCTTTAATGGCTGCAGGATTACTACAGATGCTGATAGAACTTTCAATGATAACTCCTATTTCATTTCTAATATTAGTTGTGTGTGTGTCTTTTCTCACTTTATTTTTGCAGTCCTTATAGAGTTTTATCAATTTTATTAATTTTTAAAATAACTATCTTTGATTTCACTTTTCTATTATTTTCCTTATTTTCAGTTTCTTTAATTTTTGTGTTAATATTCATTATTTTCCTTCCTTATGCTGCTTTGGGTATATTTTTTTTCTTTCACTAGTTTATTGATGTAGAAGCAAAATGATTTGATATTTTTTTCTCTTTGTTAATGTAAATGTCTAGTGCTATAAATTTGCCTCACAGAACTGTATTAACAGCATCCCACATTCTTTCTGTTTTATTTTTCTGTTACTTTATTTCCATATATTTTTAATTTTTTGAGGCTTCCTCTCTGATCCATGGATTATTTAGAAGTATGTAATTCAATTTCTGTTTATAAATGTTTCTGTGGTGTTTCTGGTATTTACCATTGAACCAAAACATTGTATGATTTCAATTTATTTTGATGTTTTCAGGTGTAATCTATGATCCAGGATATGAACTGTCTTGATGAATATTGTGCATTGTGAAAATGTGCATTTTGCTTTTGTTGGGTGGGATATTATGTATATCTTCATTAGATCCTGTTGGTTGATTTTGTTGTTCACATCTTCTATATTCTTACTGATTTTTTTGTCTAGTATTTCTACCACTTGCTGAAAGTAAGATGTTGAAGTCCCAGTTATAATTGTTAATTTGTCTATTTTTTAGCTATACCAGTTTTAGTTCATGTATTTTGAAGCAGTTATTTGGTGGCTTCACATTTAGAATTGTTCTTCTACTCTTAATTGTTGCCTTCCTGTGGGTTAAACATTTTTCAGGATTTCATTTTTACTTATAGTGTTTTCCAGTTTGAGTTTATATCTTTGTATAGCTGTCTTAGAGTTTACTCTGCAAATTGCAACACACACATACGGCTTATCACAGTCTACTGATACCAACATTTTACCATTTCAAGTAAAGTGTGAGAATCTCTCTTGTGTTTAGTTCTCTTTACTTTCCCTATTTGAAACATTATTGTCTTGAGTATCAAATGGGTTTTACGGATTTTGATTCAGTCATCAAATATGACTTGTAAAACTCATGAACAAAAGCATAGTGTATTGTATATGCCCAGGTTCCTATTCATTCTATTGCTCTTTCTTCTTGAAAATCTTCTGTTAGCCAGTCATTAAGAGTATGTCTCTAGTGACAATTTTTTAAAAAGAATTTCCTTCACCTGAGAATGTTTTTGTTTTCCCTTAATTTCTGAAGAACGATTGCAATGATTATGGAATCTGTGGTTGATAGTTCTTTCCTTTTATCAGGGGCATTTAAACCAGAGCAGCTGCATTTTGTATAGAGTCTGAGTAAAATGAAGCTGAGATCTACTGGGCTGCATTCCCAGGAGGTCAGGCATTCTAATCACAGGAAGAGATAGGAGGTCAGCATGAGATCCAAGTCATAAAGACCTTACTGATAAAGCAGACTGGCTAAAACCCGCCAAAACCAAGATGGTGATGAGAGTGACCTCTGGTTGTCTCACCGCTCATTATATGGTAATTATAATGCATTAGCATGCTAAAAGACACTCCCACCAGCACCAAGACAGTTTACAAATGCCATGGCAACATCAGGAAGTTACCCTATATGATCTATAAAGGGGAGGTACCCTCGGTTCTGGGAATCGCCCACTCCTTTCCCAAAAAGTCATGAATAATCCACCTCTTGTTTAGCATATAATCAGGAAGTAACTAAGTATCCTTGGTTGAGCAGCTCAAGCTGCTGCTCTGCCTATGGAGTAGCCGGTCTTTATTTCGTTACTTTCTTAATACATTTGTTTTCACTTTACTCTATGAATTCGTCTCAAATTCTTTCTTGAGTGAGATCCGAAAACCTTCCCTTGGGGTATGGATTGCGACACCTTTCCGGTAACACTTTCAGCATTTGAAAAATATTGTATCATTTCTTTCTGGGCCCCATGATTTTATATAAGAAATATACTGTTATTCAAATCTGTGTTTCCTATAGTTAATGCATTGTTTCTCTGGAAATTTTCAAGTTTTTTTTTTTCTCTCTCTTAATTTTTCAGAAGTTTCTTTTGAATATTAATTAAAGTTACACATCAGATGCATATCTAGGTTATTGAATTTATCTCTCAATTTGCATCATACTATGACACCACTTTTGAAAAGAAGGAAATAGAAAAAAAAATCCCATCAATAGTCTTCTTACATTTTTCCTTTCCAGACTTCAAATGCATAGATGATGCTCTTCAGTCTATGTGGACTGAAAGGCAAACTTCCAGCCACTGACAAAACCTTTGGCCAAAAAATAAACAGTGATCTGATTTTGATCCTTTCTTTGTTATGGTATCTCTCATTTTCATTTTCCTATGCTCCTAATCTCAGTGCAGCAGTTTCTTATCAGGAAGACTCCAAAAGTCAGCTTGTTTCATAAGTGAGGATGCACACACAGCCTTGAGTGGCAGGAGAGGACTGGCTAAGTGGATGAGTGTCAGCCTGTTGCAAGATAGAAGCCCCTGCAGGTGAAGAAATGCAAAACACCGTAGGAGTCCAATGGACTCGGCATAGAGTAGAGGATGAGGTTGAGGTTTTCCTTCTTTCTAGAGCACATGAAAACAAAGACCTGGGTTTTTTTTTAAATATAAGAACTTAAATGAAAGTTTAGATCATTGTGATTATGCCTTTGTGCTACAGTAAGAACGGCCCTTTTCCTTTCTGGCCACCTTTAGATAGCTTATTGAGAACTTATATGTTAGCCAGTATGCTAACCACTACTCCAATATGCAGTGTAGATCTGTTAATAATAACAATGGTGGTGGTAATATAATGATATTTTATTAATAGCCAGCAGTGATGGAACACTTACACTATTCTATTTGCTTTCTAAATATTAACCCATTTGATCTGCCTGACAGTGCTAATAGATGGTAACTACCATTATGCCTGTCATAACAATTGGGAAACTGGGTTGATAATATTAAATAAGTTAATCAATGCCACGCAGCTGATAGAGAGGTTGGAATTCAAACTTAAGCAGCGATACACCATAAAAGATCTTCTTAGCCATTAAGCTATAACTACTAGACACTATGACTGTTAATCTTTTGTAAAATCAAGGAGTTGGACCACCACCAACAACAACATTACAACAAATATACCAGTAATGGCAAAATTGGCTGAGTTCTTACTATGGTTTAAAATCTGGGCCATATGCGTGGCACGTACTTTTTTTTCATATAGCTGTTACCACATTCTATGTGGGAAGAACCATTATTATCTGTATTTTATAGTACTGCAGAAATGTGACTTGCTAAATATTACACAGCAAATAAGGGGTAGCATCAAGATTGAAATCCAGGTGTTCATTTTTCTATGGAGGCAAAAAATAAAAGCTCTAAATTAGTCATTTCCCATTAGTACAATTTTTACCACAATTAATATATGTAGATTTAAACCCTTAGTTATGAATATCTCTTTTCTTTCTTTTCTTTTCTTTTTTATTTTATTTTTTTGAGATGGAGTCTCGCTCTGTCGCCCAGGCTGGAGTGCAGTGGCGCCATCTCGGCTCACTGCCAGCTCCGCCTCCCGGGTTCACGCAGTTATGAATATCTTTCTAAAGATGGAAGCAGCATTCCCTTCTGGGCCATTTATCCAAAATTAAGGTATTAGAAATCGAAAGCAGCTACAATGAGAGATAATCAGAGATGGGGTAGGCAAACTACACCGAGCTGCTTCTCACCACACGGAAGACAGATTTGTTAGGGTGTCAGCTTAATGGAAGTTTGACACTTAAGTTAACCTATGAATCTTTATCAAGTCTTCAGAAAACCTTAGACAGCAATTTTATTTTTCAGGACTTTTTTTTTTTCTTTATAAGTGGTTCCAACTGGATTGCTATTTAACTGTGGTTTTGAAAATAAAAGGAAAACTGATGTAAATTACAGCACTATCCAAATACACATTTTGAAATCTTTCTCTTATAATTCCCAAAAGGAATGGAAGCTTTAGTCTGATAACTGAAAATACGGTTCTAGTATTGTAAAGGCAGCATAGTTAATAATCTAGATAAGCAATTCATGTTTTATTTGAATATAAAAGAGAACATCTATAAACTCACCCTTTCTATAATCATAAATTTTGAAAACTGGTCCATAAGTTTATATTTTATAAAAATAGTGTTTATATGGCTAAATAAATATGCAGTTTAAACTTAATTAACTCAGTACAGTTTCACAGATATGGCCCACTTAAAATGGAGTTTTAAATGCAGATTTAATTATATGCATTTATCCAAACATAAAATTTCTTCTTTATATTTGAGATTCATTTTAATATTTTGAGGAAAATTAGATCATTTTTTATTTTGGTAGATTTCTTTTTTTTTTTTTAATTTATAAGAATATTTATTTATTTGTCTCATGGTTCTGCAGGCTTACAAGAATCATACCAGCATCTGCTTCTGAAGCCTCAGAAAGCCCCTTTTGGTAGATTTCAATCACACTGTGAATTTTGATATTCCCACTTTAGAGCATTGCTTTTAGTCACATCTACTAGATTGAGCCCTGTTAATTTTTTATCATGGAAACGTTAGTACCTGTGTTTACTCTTGTTTTATTTATATTTCAAGTGAACAAAAAGGTAATTTGGAATGAATAGGAAACTTTATCATGTGATTATTTAAAATTTCACCAGTAGAAGTCAAACTTTTGATGATCAGTCTATAACGGGAAATTTGTAAAAGGTCTTCAAGCTCTAGGCTCTATGTGGAGCTGCTTGTTATTTGTCAAACAAATATTTACTGTGTTCCTACTATGCACAAACACTGCGTATGAGGAGGTGGGAAGGAGGAGTTTCAAAAGTCAATGAGTAAGGCAGGATCTAATCTTACTATCTCGTTAGAGAGAAAGGATGATAAAGAACATTCACAAACATAAGATAGGGAAATATGTGATTCGTCCCATAGACAAGACACAAATAAAATATTAACTGAGTCTTGAGAAGGCAGACCAACCTGGGTTACCAGACTAGAACTCCAAAGAGTAGGGGATAGTGGAAGACGGCCTGGATTTCAATCAAGTAGAGATGGTGACCCGGGCACTTCAGCCACAATTATAGCTAAAGCCATAGCATAAAGGAGGGAACACAAAAAAAGTCTTGGAAAGGAAAGTATCAGCAGTCTAGAGTAGAGAGTTGAATAAAAAGGAGGCATAACCCTATTATTAATTATTATTCATTAGTATTTAGTGGGAAAACCTAGTTAAAGGCTTTGAAGCTTTGTAAATAATGGAGAACTACTAAATTATCAGATCACAAGAATGGCATATCTCAAGTGATGTAGAAAGAATAATTTACTAAGAGAATCTCACAGCGAACCGGAGAGAGAAGAGACAAAGAAAGCAGCCATGCGACTGTTAACAATAGAGTGATGGCATTGAGAACAGTATATAAAGTTCAATATAGAAGATATAACAAAAGAAGCATACATGGAATTTAACAGAATATTTGTGTGTGTGCATGTGCATGTGTGTGTGTGTGTGTGTTGCTACTAGTTACAAGAGGGCAGGGTTAGCAAGAAACAGAAGAGTCCCTAGGTCGAGCTCTGTGGTGGAAGAGAAGATGTTGATTTAGATTCTAGTTTTATTGAATTTGAACTGACAGAAAATAGAGATGTTGAAAAACTAGACATATAGAAAGGGAGTTGAGACCAAATCTAATGGAAATTGGAGCATTAGTTACCTCAGCTTTCAGACCTCAAGTTGTGCAGGTGACTTACTCAGTTCAAATATGCCTTTCAGTTAGGGCTCAGAATATATTTCAGAGCCTGTGTATGAAAAGAACATAAACATTCTGATTAGAATTTAGAGGCCAATAACTACAATTTACATTAAACTGATGGCAAGAATGATGCCCCAAATTACAGATACAGATTAATGAGGATAAAAAAAACCTTGTGTCTTCCTTCTTAGTATGCACGAATGAATGTGTTTTTATAGCTTCCTGGAAATTTAGCATGCTTCTTCAGAGGCATTAGCTCTCATTCAAGTCTTCTCATTTGTTTCCATTGATGTCCTTTTAATCTATTCACTTAGGAAATTAACAACAGTATGGTTAAAATCTTGTCTTAGTCACTCTTGACATGAAGGATATTTACATGCTCTTATCTTACACTATCAATTATTCTGTAGCATTTAATATAATAAACATATATACTATTTTTAATATTTAAAAGGTAACTTGTTTTATAAATTTGCTTCAGTAGAACAAATTTTAAACAAAATTTCCAATTATTTACATAGACAAATGAAAATTGATTATAACTGAAAAATAAAAATGTCTTACAAAGAAATAGATTTTTGATAGCCTCAAGTAAACAACAATATACACACTTTTTAAGGTAAGACTTGTCAATTTAGTATCAAACGAATAAAGCTGTTTTCTTTCTGAGAACTAGATTCCAATATTTCTAACCCATTCTCTCATTTAGCCCATGTCATTTTCTCTTGTTTTCTTCCCATTTTGTCAGATTTCCATTTGTGATCTGTGGATCCATGATTGTTTAAAAAAGGAGCCCAGGCTTCTAGCCCATAAACATCACTTCCTCTGTCTCCTGAATTTATTTAAATGGCTGGTACTTGAGCCCAGGGGATTATTTATACTAACACCACGGAGTCAAGAGTACTCATTACCACCACTCCAAACTCTCCAGAGGTCAACAACATGAAGCAGGGCCCTTTATGCTTTACTACTTCATGTCCTAATCTTTCTTAGTCCTTCACTTCCCAACCTTTATGCCTTGGGTAGTCACTTACCCACTTTGTTGATGAGTTAAGTGAAATATATGTTTACAGTCTGGTAAAAACTACATTTGCTTTTTCCCACAGCTCGCTGTTTGTATTTATTTACATGTTCTCTATCATCATAGAAATCACAAATAGCCATTGATCTATTATTTTTAACCAGCTCTGAAAGTCTGTGTGCCTTCCCACTGCAAAAAGAGATAACTCAAATTTCCAACTTAACAGATGAACAATTTTTCTGAGAACAAATTGGATGAGGCCACTTTTTTAATGTAAATAAATGGTAGCATTTTTCTTTAGATTTTTTTAAAGTCATGTTTTTATCAATAGATTTGAAAGCAAACTAAAAGCCTCTTCATCAATGTGTCTTCTGATGAAATTCTCCATGTGACAGATCATTTTATTATTTAAGTTTAAAAATAACATTGAACTCTATTTAACTTATGCAACTGATTACTGTGAAGAAATATTCCCTAGGTCATTTATTTTTAACAGACTTTTCTCTCTCACTAGCCAATAAAATATCTATCATAATTCATTTTGGCTTTGAAAATGTTTCCCTTACATTTTTTCTGTTCTGAGTCAAAGAGTTCCTGAATTATGGAGGTCTTATGGTAGAAACTATGAATAGTAATAGGGAATAGAAGTTGTATTCTAGTTCATTAGTGGTATGCTTTTCCCTTGGGAGATAAGCACGTGCTTGGTGTGTGGAGATTTTCCAATAGTTGCAAAGAATTCAGTCCTTCTCAAAGGCCGTTCCCACGTACAGACAGGCCATTACCTGCAGTGCTTTCCACCCTGAAGGATCTATCAGTTGACTTGATGGTATGACCTTGGACACTTAGGGGTTATTTTCTAATTCCTGATTCCTTGCCAGGGATGTGCTGGTCTTTTATTCTCTAGTATAATGTCTCATGCAGGAACAGGACTGATTGCTTTTCAGAGATTAAGGTTGAGGAGTGATCAGGTCTCAGAATTCATCCATGAAGAGTTCACTTAGGGTAGGCCAAGTGGAAAGCCAACTCCCAATATGTTACTTAAAAGGGTTGGGCGCTCCTGGTATTGCCCTTGTTCTCCTGTCTCATTTATGAGTCAAAATAAATAATAAAAAAGTGGTTTCTATCTCGTTCATCCTCACAAACCTCTCCAACTGAGTGAATGGTAAGCCAGAGATGAAGGAGCGCAGGTCAGAGGGAATACACAGCCGCAGATGTATCATAGGTGGTTCCTGCAGGGAAACTTGACATAGTTAATTCAGAGAGCCATAGCTACCTTTGTTGAGTTCCTGAAATGCCTCCGTATATGTCACACTATGGGCAGAGCTTACCTGTCTGCACGCCCTGTCACTCTGTATACACCCATGCAGACTTTACAAATACTGATTCTTTTTAAAAACCTCGTTGTCTAACTAGTAACAGGATCATGATAGGTACTTTACAAGTATTTGTTGAATAAATCAATGCATGAATGCATAACATTGTAGGGATGTCTCAGATACATTTAAACTGGTTGATTGGTTTCAAATTGTTGTCGATACACAGAAGTGGAATAGCCTTAGGGACCAGGAGCCAAGAGCCAAATCCTTGCCATATGTTTACTTTCACTCCATGCCTCAGACTCTACTGCTGCATTTGAAAACTGTCACCAACCTCATACATTCAAATGATCTCATTTTAAATGTCTAACAATTGAACTTTGAAATATTTTAAATTGCCATGTACTAATGAGGAATATTAAATAAAAATTTAGAAAGTTCATTTTTTTGTCTTTCTGCCTCTAATACATAGTAAGAGATTGACTTTACGTTAACTTTTTATTAATCGAAAGAATGAATGAAACACTCCAAGAGTTAATAAACCAGGAAAAGAGAACAAACAGTTCTCAAGCACACTCACATGCTTTGAGGTACCATTTTTATATGTTAGAATAATTAGCAACTACTCTTACCTAAATTAGGATAATTACTAGGCAATGTTTTTAGTTATTTAAGTTTAATTATTACTAGTATTTAAAAATTAACAAAACTGCATTTATGAAAGTCTCTATAATGTAGCTTGACATTATTTAAGAATGATTTTCTATATCAGATACTGTGAATTGGTGAATTTGAGATGGAACAAGTACAGACTACAGCACTCAACAGTGCATGTGTGACTGTTCTCAGGCTTATATGAAACTCCTCTATTAAAGATGCTTTACTCTTCTATGTCTTGGTTTTAGGTTTGATATAAACAACATTGATGCTTCTATTTCCTAAGGTCAAGTGATTTCTAAGGCTCGACCCACAACTCTTATTTTAAACATTTCACTCAGGCCTGGCTTACCTTCTTTCAGCCTCTCACCACCTACATACATAGAAAAAACATTCACCCTAGAAATAAGCACTGGCCCTTGCATATCTGTAGAGCGAAAAAAAAATAGCTTATTTAAACAAACTACAGTTTATTCATTTTTATTCTACCTGGAATTTTTTCATTTGCAATGTTTCCAGTGCTAGAGGATCATGGCTGTGTGTGTATACGTGTTTTGGAAGAGAACTGGTCTCATTGAGCAGAAGGCTCTCTTGCTTTCACACTAATCTGATGAGGACTGAATTTGCCTTAGTGAAAATTTGAGAATCAAATAACTCTCATTTTCCCAAAGAAATGATAAGGAAGGGCCACCACATAAGCTCAGAAATGAAAAATAGTAGTTCATAGTTTATTAGATTTTTATGAGATGTTAGTGGTCCATTGGTTTTTCTCTGGTTTTCAGTTCCATTTAGGAAAAAACAACTACTCTTCAGCTCTATATGGGCAATATTTAATGCACCTGGAAGTTAGAGGAGACTTTGTAAAATGCCACTTTAGTGTACAGGTCGCCCAATTGACCCACGGAATATACTGGGTTTTGTGTCATATAAATAATAATTAACATTGAAATAGTTTTCATCTTTATTAAATGTTGTCTTCTGTCAAAAGTAAATAAATGATATGTCTGAGGTTATAATTCATAGCTAATGCATGGACAAATTGAAGGCTTACATAAAAATTTTATTGATATGTATCTAAAAACATTTTTAAAGCACCAAAACAACTCTTAAGTGTATTATAAATGAACATATATGTGTATATTGATGTGTATGTATAAGTGTTTGTATATATACACATAAATACACCTACATATACATGTTCATTTAAGTATGTCATTATCATTGATATATCAAATGTATCATTAAGCTAAAAGTTATATCTACATAAATAAATGTGTATATGTATATATGTGTGTGTGTACCTATATAGAAGAAAGTGAAAGAATTCAAAAGGCACAAACTATAAGCATAAATTCAAAACTGCTGAAAAACCTGCCAAATCATCAATATGGGTCAATGTCTACTTTAGACAATGAGCCTTAAGAAGGATATTCTTCTTTTAATACTTCCAGTAAAGTCTGATGTGAACACTTCCTCCTAAGACTCTGAATATAAATTTTGATCCACAATTTGTATTTTCTTCTCATATTTAAAGAAACTTTTAAAAGGAGAATATGTTGCATTATGCAAAGTATCTATTTGCCCTGCAAACACATACAGTAGTGTTTAGATGGCAATTATTCTGAAAATAAGAAATAAAAATACTACACAAATAATTTGACACCTTAAAAAGAGTTGGACTCCTTTGAAAATGCCTATTGCTATAATTATACGATTATTACAGGCATTTTTATCTAAGGTTATTTCCTCTGAGGTTTCTATTAGGAAGCACTATTGTTCTTTCTGTTTTTCTTGAAGAGATCTCCATTTTCTTGTTATTGTACTATTGTTGTACTATTCCAATTGTTCTTTTTTCTGTTGAAGTTTCTGAGCATTTTTCTCCTTTGCCTCAAGTGAGTACATATCAAAGCTCCAGACACACTCACAACTTAATTGTTGTCTTTTAAATTAAGCATTAAATGTGCATAAACTCCTGCCTGTTGGGTGAAGCTTATTCATTTATCTAGGCATGCTACTGCATATCCTTTAGCAGAGAAATGCAGGCATCTGCCAAGGTATTTCATTTAATTAATTGTTTCCTCAAAACCTTTTGCCTAACGATATATTTTAAAGAAAAATTTAACTTATTTGAAGTATATGTTAAGGCCTAATGCTGGTCATGAAAACAAACTTTGAGTGTGGCCATATTGTATAATTATTGATAAAAGATTGATATTATTGACTAGACTCTCTGGACATTAACACAAACAATAATTGGGAGAATCCATTTCAAGACACAGGTCAAATAATATTTATTAGTGAAGATTATTAGAAATTAGTCATTTAGAACTCAATTGATAGGTATTTTTGTCCATATTTCTTATTTTCAACTTAATTTATAAGGATAGGAGTGTGACTGGGTATGGTGGCTCACACTTGTAATCCTAGCACTTTGGGAGGCCAAGGCAGGAGGATTGCTTGAGCCCAGGAGTTCTGGACCAGTCTGGTCAACAATAGAGAGACCCCTGTCTCTATTTTTTTAAAAAAATAGCCAGGTTAGATGGTATACTCCTGTGATCTGAGCTACCTGGAGATTGAGGTGGGAGGATTTCTTGATCCCAGGAAGTCGAACCTGCAGTGAACCATAATCACACCACTGCACTCCAGCTTTAATGACAGAGTGAGACCCTGTCCTCTGCCTCTCAAAAAAAGGACAGTAAGAATGTATTCAAACAATTATCCAATGTTGAACAACTTTCATTGAATGTATGTACCATATAGAAAAAGAACAACAAAGGCTTTTCTGTCCAAGGAAAATTAAATCCAAGGGTGCTGACCTGACCAGATCTGTGGACTGGATCACTTAATAGCAGTTAGAATCTTTGGAGAATTGGAGATCAAAGAAATGGTCGTAAATGATTGAGTCTGTACTGTAAAGGTTCAAGTGTTGAACTAGCAAGTTTTACATAGATTTTAAAAATTAATCACTGTACAAATTGCTATCAGGGAATAAGAGACAACTGGAAGCAATGCGGTTTGTATAGCAGCAATGATAACAACTACTGATTGCACAACAAAACCCAGAACTGCACCCTTCTTGACCTCTGCTAATTTTTATGACAAGGTTTTCTGTTACTATCCTCATTTTACAGATGAAAAGAGTAAAATGCACTCATTTTTATCAATTTGCAAGAGATCTCATAAGCAGAAAGTAAACTTGCTAGGAATCAGACTCCTGTCTCCCATTAGCAGAAACATACATCCCTCTTTGATATTTTGTAAGTTTATAATACGTATGTATATGGTTTGTAATAATAGTATTTGTAATAATTTTACATACCTTTATTAAATAATATGATTGCATACTGATTTTAAAATTTCCAAATAATGCAAAAATGTATAGAACATAAACTGAATCTAATAAAATTAAAAGGTATTTTATCAGTATCACTCTTTAACTTGTAAATACTAAGAGAAACAATTCAATAATTGCTTTAGGTTAGTTCGATCTACAATACCAATGTTCAGTGTGATAAGATCATTGGTAACATACCACAAAAAGCAATTGGAAAAGTATTTTATCAAATGGACATCACTCCAAATCAATGGTACACACATGGAAAGGCAATGAACACTTGAGCTTGCTCAGATTGTAGGGCTGGTTCAGCTCTTTGCATGTGTGTGGTGATATGGTTTGGCTGTGTCCCCACCCAAATCCCATCTTGAATTGTAGTTCCCATAATCATCACATGTCATGGAAGGGACCCAGTTGAAAGTAATTTAATCATGGAGGGTGGTCACCCTCATGCTGTTCTCATGATAGGGAGTGGGTTCTCATGAGATATGATGGATTTATAAGGGATTTTTTCCCTTTTGCTCAGTACTTCTCCTTGTTGCCACTATGTGAAGAAGGACGTGTTTGCTTCCCCTTCTGCCGTGATTGTAAGTTTCCTGAGGCCTCCCTATCCCACAGAACTGTGAATCAATTAAACCTCTTTCCTTTATAAATTACCCAGTCTTGAGTATTTCTTCATAGCAGCAGGAGAATGGACTGAAACAGTAAATCAGTACTACAGAGAGTGGGGTACTGCCATAGAGATACCCAAAAATGTGGAAGAAACTTTGAAACTGGGTCATAGGCAGAGGTTGGAACAGTTTGGTGGGCTCAGGAGAAGACAGGAGAATATGGGAAAGTTTGGAACTTCCTAGAGATTTGGAGGGCTCAGAAGACAGGAAAGTGTGGGAAAGGTTGGAACTTCCTAGAGACTTATTGAATGAGTTTGACTAAAATGTTGGTAGTGATATGGACAATAAAGTCTAGGCTGAAGTGGTCTCAGATGGAGATGAGGAATGTTTTGGGAACTGAAATAAAGGTGACCTTGCTATGCTTTAGCAAAGAGACTGGCAAAATTTTGCCCCTGCCCTAGAGATCTGTGAAACTTTGAACTTGAGAGAGATGATTTAGGGTACCTGGTGGAAAAAATTTCTAAGCAGCAAAGCAATCAAGAGAAAGCAAAGCATAAAAGTTTGGAAAACTTGTAGCCTGGTAATGTAATAGAAAAGAAAAACCAAATTTCTGGGGAGAAATTCAAGCCGACTGAATAAGTTTGCATAAGTAGCAAAGAACCAAAGGTTAATCACCAAGACAATGGGGAAAATGTCTCTAGGGCATGTCAGAGACCTTCACAGAAGCTCCTCCCATCACAGACCTAGAAGGTCTAGGAGGGAAAAGTAATTTTCTGGGCCAGGCCCAGGGCTTCCCTGCTGTGTGCAGCCTAGGGAAATGATGCCCTGCATCCCAGTTGTTTCAGCTATGGCTAAAAGGGGCAAAGGTACAGCTCAGGCTGTGGATTCAGAGAGTGCAAGCCCCAAGATTTGGCAACTTCCACGTAGTGTTGAGCCTGCAGGTGGAATCGAGGTTTGGGAACCTCCACCTAGATTTCAGGAGTTGTATAGAAATGCCTGGATGTCCAGGCAGAAGTTTGCTACAGGGGTGGAGCCCTGATGGAGGACCTCTGATAGGCCAGTGCAGAAGGGAAATGTGGGGTTAGAGCACCCACACAGAGTGTCCACTGGGGCACTGCCTAGTGGAGCTGTGAAAGAGAGTCACTGTCCTCCAGATCTCAGAATGGTGTTAAATAGATTCACTGACAGCTTGCCCTGTGTGCCTGGAAAAGCCACAGATGCTCAATACCAGCCCATGAAAGCATCAGGGAGGGGGGCTGTACCCTGCAAAGTCACAGGGGCAGATCTGCCCAAGGCTACCAAGCCTACCTCTTGTATTAGCGTGATCTGGATGTGAGACATGGAGTCAAAGGAGATCATTTTGAAACATTAAGTTTTGATGACTGACCTGTTGGATTTCAGAGTTGCATGGGGCCTGTAGCTCATTTATTTTGGCTAATGTCTCCCATTTGGAATGGGTATATTTACCCAATGCCTGTACACCCATTTTATGTAGGAAGTAACTAACTTACTTTTGATTTTACAGGCTCATAGGCAGAAGGGACTTGCCTTGTCTTGGATTAGACTTTGCACTTAAACTTTTGAGTTAATGCTGGAATGAATTAAGACTTTTGGGGACTGTTGGGATGGTATTATTGTGTTTTGAAATGTGAGGACATGAGATTTGGGAGGGGTCAAGATGGATTTATATGGTTTGGCTGTTTCCCCACCCAAATCTCACCTTGAATTGTAGTTCCCATAATCCCCTACTTGTCATAGGAGGGACCCATTAGGAGATAATTTAATCATGGGGAGAGTTACCTTCATGCTGTTCTCATGATAGTGAGTGAGTTCTCACAAGATCTGATGGTTTTATAAGGGCACTTTCCCCCTTTTGTTTGGAACTTCTTGTTGCCACCATGTGAAGAAGGACACGTTTGCTTCCCCTTCTGCCAATTTTGTTAGTTTCTTGAGGCCTCCCCAGCCTTGAAGTACTGTGAGTCAATTAAACCTTTTTCCTTTATAAAGTACCCAATCTCAGATATTTCTTCATAGCAATGTGAGAACAGACTAATACAAGTGGTTAAATACATGAGGGCAAAATGATGCACCAAAAATCCATTTTATTGAAGAAAGTTTTTAAAATGATTCTACTAGATTCTTTTTAAGAGCCATGATGAAGATTGATATATATCCTGAGAGGCACTGATGATGTATGAAATGAGAAAGACATACTGAGTATCTGGAAAAACAAAATCAAAACAAAAATCATCTCTGACTTCTTGTCAATCCATCACTTTCAATAATATGCCTTTTGCTCTTTTAATTTATCATTGCAGAAAACAGCTGAATGTGGAAATAGAATGGGGATATGATCAAATGACTGTCACAGTCTGAACTGGAACCAGGGCCAAAATATTATGACTTTTTAAAAAATATCAGGTTTTCTTAAGAATATTGAATACTGATGAAAGTGGCCAGGTTCCTACAAATTTATATTTTTCTCAACACAATTTTCTTAACTCATCATATTAAAAATATGGATGATACATTATTGACCACACTTTTAAAAACCACAAGCAAGTGTTAAAAACTTTTCAGAGGCAAATAACACTAAATTGAAGATTAGGATTCAATTTATTGCTTTCTCCTAAGAGGAAACGATCTTCCAGATTTTCCATGTAATATGCTTCTTGACTTAGCTTCTAGAGAGTGCTTAGAAGGTTAAGAAACCTAGCATTCCAAATGGGACTTGGAGGACTGGAGAAGATAGCACAATGATTGGACAAAAGGTACATCCAGTGAAACTTTTTGCATTTTGTGCTTTCTTGTCTTTTTTTTTTTTTTTTTTTTTTTTAATTGTTGTTTTCTGTTGTGTGTGTGGGTGGAGGAAAAGGGAGTATGGATGGGTAGGATGTGTGATCAGCTGTTATCAATCAAGTTTGGAAACTCCCTTGTGGTTTGGCATTTCTGAGGACTGGCCTGGTCTTCCTATTGGAAATCATCCAATCGCCATTGGAGGGCTCTTTGTTTCAATAGCAATTCCTGACAAACAGAAATTCACATGGTATTTTTCATCTTTATTATTCTTGGATGAAGCTTATTGATTGGCTAGATGTTTATAAATGTTTCTCTCCTAAAGACTGGACTGAAATCTAAGGACAGCAGTAGTCATTAACATTTATTAGATTTTGTTTCACACAGCATATTCTGAATGAGTGGAACACAATGTGAAAATTTATACCATCACTAAATTACCCCATTGAATTCAAGATCCATCTTCTTGAATTAAAAAAGTAGAATGAGAGAAGTCATTCACAACCAGTTTAGAGTTTCATGGTTGAATTTTCCTTTGAGTTTAAAACTAAATGTTGGGTTTTGGGGGAGGTCTTACAAAAAACTTTTATAGCTGTCATTTATGTACCTTGTACTGTATTAAACTTGTAAACGCTATTTGATTTGATTATTATAGTACTCTTAGTACATACTCTTATCCATATGATTTTGCAGCTGAATCTTAGAAAAATTATTTAAATTACTTTCTCAAGCAAGGTTACACAGCTAGAAATGAGAAGAGTCAGCATTTAAAACCAGGTCTGTTTGACCCTATGTTTCTGCCTCTCATTTTGAAGTCAAGGGTAGCTATCCTCCCCCATTTTCACCTGCCATAAATGCCAGGAATGTCACCAATTATTTGGGGCTTTTTTTTTCGTAAGTTTTCTACAAACGATTGTTACTCCCGCCACTTATTTACATGAAGGACAAGTCAGTTGTAGACACAGGTGTAAAACCTCAAAATGTCAGTGAGATAACAAATAGAAAGGGAGCCAGGGCAGCTACTGAATGCATGTTACACAGAGGCAATGCAGTAGGATTCTTTGTAAAAGATAAAAAGAATATCACTAAACATTCAATCCTAACATTTAATCTGAGTCATTTTTAGTTAAATAAAATTGGCACACGCCAGCTGTTGCCTACGGACGATTTATAGCATGGGGAGTTTGCCAAATCTTGTTACCGCTTTCTCCCTTTCTCTCTCTTTCAGATTCTTTACCTTCTCACCTTCCAGAAACATGCCTAAGTGACCTTAAAGCACAGACCAACTGACCTCCTTTCCTATTCGTATGTGTGTGTGTGTGTGTGTGGTGGGCGGGGCAGTGTTTACCATGAGGTACAGCGTTTACGAATTCAATTTTAATAGGGCCAGTTGCAGGACTTTGAGTATGTGATAACTCCTGAAAAAGTGGTGAGAAGGTTTTATTCTTCCCCTCGTCTTCACTTTATTTTCAATCATTAGAGGTTGTGACTTGAGGCATTTTCTTTTATTGACTTTTTCCTCCATCATGATCAAGAAAGTGATTTATGCCAAAGTCAGAATGAGTCAGACAATAAGAAACCAAAGTGTATTTGGACCAGGGAGCAAGGATGTATTGAAATGAGTCCCAGCAAACTCTCTGTTTCTGGGTGTTTAACCACATACAAACAGGATGGGATGGTGGCTTCACAAGGGTGTGGTTCTTCCACCTCTCCTCCCACAAACTCCCCTTCCTCTCTTTCCCCCCACATGTGTTTCAAATTGGAGCGATGGTGGGTGGGAGAAGCAAGAGCTGCCCTGTGAACTATAAATAGTAAAGCCAAGAATTCTGAGTGTTGGAGGAGGGGAGGTGGAGGGAGATAGCAGGGTGAGGGGTGTAGGAGGCTACTCAAATGTAATCATTTGCATTGCTTCAAACCAAACCAACTTCTGTAGTATATTAAGAGTATCGAGTAAATATGTGGCCAGCCTCAAACCCAACCTGAAAAAAAAAAAAGAAGCTATAATAGAGATGGTCCCTGATAGATAGTCACCTCCCTTAACTTTTTGGAAAAATACAGTTATAGTCAGGGCTAATGTGGACCAAAACCCATGGAAAGATTGATGGAAATTCATTTTTAAAAAGCCACACACATGAAAATAATTTACACAGGAGGCTTTCTGCACCACAGCTGTGCTGCTTATTTATTTTGGACCAGTTTCTGCAAAAAGTGGTACAAAAAATGGATTCAATTCTTGCTTGATAGCCTTACAGATGTCAAATTAGTCCCCTGAACTCAATACCCTCTTTCCTGAATAGGCTGTTGTTTAAAGGAAGATGGGTCTTCAGTGTCTCCAGGTATTCATTTCTTTAGCATGTACCTTAAGGCTCTACCCTGGAATCTCATAATTTTCAATCTAAGTAACTCTTGGTCCTGTTTCTCCCTCGACTGAAATATACCAAAAGATGAAGAGTGAAAGACAGAGGACGCTATAGGACAACTGCTTAGTGTGTCAACCTGCCTCTACCTTAGGTGGAAGAGGTACTTATAAAGAGTCCTCCCAGACCCATAAAAGTTATACAAAAGAATTATCTTGAGCATGATTGCTCCACCCCAGACCATAGACTTCAGAGGATAGTGTTGTGCCTGCTTTGATGCTTGCTGAGCCAGGATGAGGCAAGTGGTTTATGGGAGTTCCAATGCACCTTGCAGGGTGGGACTTCCATTCCACCTTGAAATTGAGTAGAGCTTGGTGCCTCAAAGCCAGCCAACACATGTGTGAGGGTGTGACATTCATTTAAGGGATTTAGAGACCAAGGCTTCATACACATGCAATCAGAGGCTTCTGGTGTTAGTGTTCTTTGAATTATCCCCTGGCAAAGAAGGAGGTGGGGACTCATACATCAAAAGTTGGCCTTCGTGTAAGGGACATGTTTGTATGGTTCTGATCTGGTTCATAGTCATATTCATTATTCTGATTTATCCACTGTCTTTCTTCTATGTTGCCAAAGTGTTCCTTGGCCAATCTAGAATTATAGTGAATTAACTCTTTTAGGTCAATGCAAAGTTCATCTCTTAGGTTGCCTCCCAATAGGATAGACTTGTTTTAAAGAAGAACTTATTCCCTCAAGAGATGCACCTGTCATTTATTATGAGAGCTTTTGTTATATCTCTAAAGGGAGGGATGGCTGTTGAGGTTACTTTCTGTGTCTAACACAGAGCCTTAGACATAAGAGATTTAAGGATAATATACTTCTTTTATGGATCAATGTATTTAAACACAAGGAAACAAAATAATGCTTATAAGTCATCTAGTTTTTCTAGAATAAGCTTTAAAATATTGTTAAATACATTCAATAACACCACCCTTTTTTCACTGAACATGCTACATGTTGCTGAAAATCAATTTTGGCAGGCATTAAAACTCCCATTGACCCAGGCCAACATATGTAACTCAACCAGGTTGTTTTCTCTGATTTACAATTTTCTCGTTTTTTGCCAAGTTTATATTAAAAGAATTAGAAGCCATAAAAATTAAAATCTTACAAAGCAAGCATTTTTTCCCTCCCACATTAACCTACCAATATATAGATGTCAAGTACTATTTCATGAGCAGAATCCTTGCATGCACAGCCACGGAAGAGTCAGCTGGCTTTAAGTTCTCCAAGAATTTTTCATTTTTGATAGGCTCGGCTTTACACAATGAGAACAGTAGCCTTTTCTGTTTTCCGGTTTTTTTTTAAGAAATAAAAGATAATAAAGTTGACCTTATGAGACCCAGGAAATTTTTGAACTCTCTGAGGTAATACATGCGATATGGTTAGTAAGACTCCTGTCTGTTTCTTGTGAGTGTATTTGAATTTTAACTTGGTAATTACAAAATGAGAACCTAGACATTGGATCAAAAGCTGACCTTAATTTTTGCCTCAAGAGACACAAACATGTTCAGCATGCCACCTTTTAACTGCAGAAAGCAAATGTGACCCTTTGCCAAAATAAGCAAGGCCTCCCTCTCTGTATGGCCCGACTTTTTTTTTTTCCCAGGGGTGGGGGAAAACACAAGACATCTTCCTGCTGGCTCCTTGACAGAGTTGAGATATAACAGCCTTGAAAATAGGCCTTAGCCCCTAAGTATAAACCCACAATAAAAGCAAAAAGAAATAGGCTCTCTTTCCACCAGCGGACATTAGATACTCGAATGGAGACAACCCCAAAGAAAATGATTGGATGTGTGGCTGGCTGTGTCTCTTGTATCCTCTTTCTTGGTACCATTAGAACATTTTGTAACCACAGGGTAGTGTTGCCCTTTCTCATGGAATGGTATTGGAAAGAGACATAAACAGCAATAAAAAAGTCTTTGGGATTGAAAGGGAGGGAAACAGAGAAGACTGGTCACACAAGTGAGAGGGTTTGGGAATTTAAGCAGTTAATTTTGTAGATTGTGAACTTTGAAAACTATATATGAGACTTAAATGTGTATGAGAGAAAAGCATATTTTAGTTCTTTTGTAGTGATCATTCTTGTTATTACTGATACTTCTTGAGCTTTAGTTTCACTATCTGTAATTTGGATATGTAGCACTTGCCTTCTCATTTTGTGGTCTAAGGCCCCTGTCCCCAACCTTTTTGGCACCAGGGACCATTTTTGTGGAAGACGATGTTTCCACACACCAGGGAATGTGAGGGGTACTGGTCCGCAGTCCAGGGGTTGAGGATCTGTGCTCTAAGGCCATAAGCAGGTTTTTGTTTTTGATTTAACTAAGAATTCCAGGCACATTTCCCTAGTTTAATTATGCCCTGTTCATTGACTGAATGGAACTAAGTATTTTCAATAGAATTAAATAAAAAGAGAAGAAAAAACATACTCAAAATCGTTATTCTTTTTCATGTCCTTATTTCTGTTCAAAGCAGTAATTCTCAACCAAGGCAATATTCCCAGCCTATCTCTACTCCACCATGGACATTTGACGACGTCTAGAGACATTTTTAATTGCCATGACCTAGTGTGTGTGAAGGGGGATGTGTTGCCACTGGTATCTAGTAGGGAGAATAGACAGTAATATTCTAAACATCTTATGTAGAACAGGACAGCTCCCTCACAACAAAGAATTATTGGATTATGGATCTACAATGTCAATAGTGCTGAGATTAAGAAATCCTGTCTCAGAGCAGGAAAAAAATGAAGGAGTGAAGCTTTACTTTCTTTTGGAATGAGTTGCATTAGTTTAAATGATGTGTTCAACTAACATCTCATGCTCCAACTTAAAGAAAAAGTGATGATTAGGAATAATGGCTTGGTTGCTCTATGTGAGAAAAAAAATCCAGGCTATTAAGAGAATAAGGAAACAAGAGACCATAAATATTATCATTAAATTTTACGAAATCTTGGATAATAGAAAAAAAGTTAGAATTCTACAGATAGATGTGCCAGTTTTCGAAAAAGAAAAGGAAAATTCTGAGACCTGTTGGAAGCTGAGTGGTAACAAGTAGCTGACATGATGTATTTATTATGACCTTTATCTTTCTTTTCTTTGTCCAGTGGAGCAGAGGTAGTGTAAGTGGATTTGAGTAAGCCTTGGTTTCTTATAACTCAGTAGGCTAGGGCAGGGGGGATCACTCTTTGTAAATAAGTAGCATTTGAGTGGTTAATGGATAAATTACAACTTGAACAGTAATATCTGTTTCCAGTTGTAGGGCTTTGTAGTTATTCTTTTCTGAGCTAATATTTGTTACAGTAGAGATTACTGATCAAATTGAATATGAAACTGGGAGAATTGCAGAATCAAGATCAAAAAGATGATAACAAAATAAGAAGATTATGCCAATAATAATGAGATGAACTTTAATGTAAGTTCCTAAAACTAGTAACACAGGAGGAGGCCAGAGGAGTTGGGAGTAAGTAGAAGCTCACATGAAAATTGTTTCAGTAATTTAGTGAACTGCAGCTTCATATTGAGTCCAGATCAATCCATATGACTTTTGTTTATATAACCATCTCAATGTCTACTGTCTTATGTCAGGAAAAACACTGACAAACTGGAGTATCCAGAGGGAAATGGCTAATGCCACATGACCAACTATTGGAAACGCTAGGAAAACAGAGATCAGGAGAAATAAGATAATTGTTCCAAAGTACATAAAAGACTGTTGGGTAAAATAAGTTTTGGATTTTAGTGACTGCCCCAAAAGAAAAGCCTAATGAGCTCCAGAAAGCAAATTTGAACGCAAAATATTAAGCTGTTTGAAAATGGAATTGGTGCTTTCCAGCAAGTTCTGTGTCACCAGAGCCTAACAATTCAATGGTGTAATATTTTTAAGAAGCTATTCAACTATCAGTACCAGGAAGATGCTACATTGTCTTCCAATTTAGGATTTGGTGAGTTTTAGATCATTCATAACAGATATAAACCTAAAATACTTTTTAGGGTGGTCTGATTCTTCTGTCAATATATGTTAATGCTATTACTTTATGAAGTCATTTCAAATTCCCTACGATAGGATTTCCCTAAGTAGATGTCACGGTTGGGCAGGATCTGTTTGTATTTCACACTCAAAATTCCATGAGAAAAAAAATGAGATTAGGGCATGCTACATTATTTCTTGCATAGTCAAAAAGCATGTTAGCATGTTAGATAGAGGCTCTGAAAAGTACTGCAGTTAAAATTAAAAAAAAAAAAAGACAAATTATTAAATTCATCAATGGGCCATTCAAAGCTCCTCACTGTTTCCTCTCTAGTTTTTCAACCTCAAAGTTCATAATCCTCCTCGTGAACCCTCCACCCTAGCCACCCAGTAAAATTCTCCTTGACCTTTTCCACCCTGTGGCTCTTGCCACTTCCTTTACCTAGAAAGTTTTAGTTCCTGTGTCTGCCCACAGGGGTCACTCCCCCTGAAGACAAAGCCAAAATGAAATTCTCACTTTTGCACATACCTTAGTCTTAAAGTGGTTGCATTTCAAGCAATTTACTTATTAGAGCCTGGTGATATACACTTCATGAAATACTCTGATGTACCTTACAACACCAACCTGGCATGGTGTTTCTCACCTAGTAGATGTCTAATAAATGTTTTTGGAATTATTAAAGGAAACTCAGGCAGTTGGAACTCAAGAGATTCATGCTCAGATCAATGTAAATACGCTTAATATTAAGGGAATAGCTTTTTATAATCCTGACAAACAAGTGGAAAAGAATGCTGTCAAACACTGAAAGTCAGCCAGCGGTGGCTCACGCCTGTAATCCCAGCACTTTGGGAGGGTGAGGTGAGCAGATCGCATGAGGTCAGGAGTTGGTGACCAGCATGGCCAACATGGTGAAACCCCGTCTCTACAAAAATTAGCCGGGCTTGATGGCACACCTGCTACTGGGGAAGCTGAGGCATGATAATTGCTTGAACCCAGGAGGTGGAGGTTGCAGTGAGCTGAGCTCATGCCACTGCACTCCAGCCTGGGCGACAGAGAAAGTCTCTGTCTCAAAACAAAACAAAACAACAACAGCAACAAAAAAACGCTGATAGCCTTATTTTATAAGGTAAAACATCAATGTAATCTGTCTTGTTTTTTTTTAAACAAATAGCTTGCAGTCACCCTTCATCCAAACTGGATGACTGACTCCCAAATGGAAAGGTGGCTTTGTAGAGCTCAGTATATTTCAGTGAATGTTACATGTTTTTTTGTTTTTGTTATTCTGCTTTTAGTATTTGCTTTTCAATAGTGATATTTGGCTATGACTTTGCCTGTATCTAGACCCCTGGATTTTCATCACAAACTGTTCTAACTTGATGATTTTGCTCTGTAAATAAACAAAATAATAGATTCTAGGTCTTCTTATCAACTTGATCCAGAGAGAGAATATATGGCTTTTGACTCAGATTTTAAAGTCTTGCCCTAAGGAGCCTACACAAGGTTCTGTAAACACCGTAAGTGACATAAAAAAAAAAAAAAGAAGGAATGCTTTTTAAATAGTCTCTAGTTCTTTTATCTCCAGGAAACTTTAGATATCTGTGTTTAATATTAATTTCCTTTCCTAAATAATTTTATGTCTACTACCCCTCTTATTTCTTTCCCCTATATTTTTTAACTTATAGTTTATTATCAGTAATTAGAGATATTACTTTTCTTTCTTTCTTTTTTTTTTTTTCTAGACAGAATCTCGCTCTGTCACCTAGGCTGGAGTGCAGTGGTGTGATCTCGGTTCACTGCAACCTCCACTTCCCAAGTTCAGGCAATTCTCCTGCCTCAGCCTCCTGAGTAGCTCAGACTACAAATGTGTTCCACCATGCCTGGCTAATTTTTGTATTTTTAGTAGAGATGGGATTTCGCCATTTTGACCAGGCTGGTCTTGAACTCCTGACCGCAGATGATCTGCCTGCCTTGGCCTCCCAAACTGTTGGGATTACAGGTGTGAGCCACCCTGCCCAATCATAAAGAACAATGGTTGTTATTCACAAATTGTTCTTAAGTTTAAATTAAGAGAATGATGAAGGCATTTGTTTACACGATATTTTATCCAACTCAAGAAGCTTCATTCTGATTAAAATAAAGTTTGAAAATAATTGAGGTTTGAAAAATTACTCAAGTGGTTTGTGTATACAGAATACATATACTGTGTCATGTCTTCAAAAAGAATTCATTAAGGCATTACTTAGTTCATATTTTTCTTTTCTCCTCTTTATTTATAGCATTAATACCTGTATTAAGGAGCATCATTGTAATTAGTCTACCATTTCTTAGCCTTTTAGCGGTTAACATCAAATCCCTGAAAAACTGTGATTAAATATTTAGACATGTCTAGTCAAATGCCAAGTGCACCAAAGGTAAATAGAAATAGAAAGAAAATTATCTTCCTTTCATTGAATAAGGAAATGTTTCTACAAGGATGTGCAAATGAAGAAACTCAAGTGCACAATTCTAACTATTTAAAGGACTTTGCCATCTATTTCCTTCCTAACAACATTTTAGCCAGACTCCCCATCTAGAAGTGCATATACCTTCCGGATAAGGGGTTGGAGTGGAGGTGTGTTGTACCCTACTAAATTGTTAAGGATCTTATCTAAAGGATGCCCAGCCACTGGAAAAAGTATGGGACTCACATCAAGACATTTGCTCGTTCAATATACAACCTCTAGGGCAGTTGCAATCCCAGGCTGTTATGACTTTTTCTTTTGGCTTCAGTTGGACGGTTAGTTATTCAGCCTTATTATTCTCCCACTCCTTCAATAGGCTAAGGGACTAGCTACCTCAAAAGTTTCTTAACATTTCTGTGACTGCTTTGCTAGAATCTTTTACCCACCTTCCCTTAAGACACTTGTGAAGCGTGATTATTATCTGGCCGGTCTTGTGCTTTTCCTTGGTAAATAGAGGAATTCTCAGCTTTCTTGGGAAGTCAATTTGATCTAAACTTACATCCCTGTGCTCATATCTAACTCAGTGGCTGGCTAAGAGAACCTATAGCATGTGTGTTCCACAGAACGCCTAGTGTCCTCAGGATTAGCAAAGAGAGTGCTTACGTATACATGCCTCTCTCATCCCCTTTCACCTGCCAGGGCTATTTCTCTTAACACAGTCTCTACTGATCCACTTTAAGGTCACATCTCCACCCCTCGCTGTCCTCTCATTGTCCAGGGCACTCTCATTTAGGCTCATCTTAGGGAGAGAACTGATGCTTTCTTCTGCTGTCTTTTCAGTCTATCATTAATGTCATAAAGTTTTCATTCTGCTTTCTTTAGAACTTCCTTTTCGGATTTTCTTCTTTCCCTCCTCCTCTTCCTTTTTCCTCTACTTTTTTTTTTTTTTTTTTTGAGATGGAGTTTTGTTCTGTTGCCCAGGCTGGAGTGCAATGGCACGATCTTGGCTCACTGTGACCTCTGCCTCCCAGGTTCAAGCAATTCTCCTGCCTCAGCCTCCCGAGAACCTGGGATTACAGGCAGACACCACAACACCCGGCTAATTTTGTATTTTTAGTAGAGACGTGATTTCACCATGTTGGTCAGGCTGGTCTCAAACTCCTGACCTCAGATGATCTGCACACCTCAGCCTCCCAAAGTGCTGGGATTACAGGCCTGAGCCACCATGCCCAGCCCTTTTTTCTCTTCTTATCTCAGTAAGTTTTGCACCTTTAAAAGCAAAATCTGTGGGTTTCAAATATATTGCCTTTTTTCTCATGAAGGCTTCAAGAATCATTTTTGGATATTAAAAAATTTAAGTATTCACTTACCCTCTTTGCAGCTGTAACAATCCTACATTTATGATACTATGGCTGCTAATGGATGACTAAGAGGTTTATATGCAAAGGAATAAGGAGAAAAAATAATGAAAATAGATATTAAATTGCTATATTGTATTAAGGAAACAAAAGCCATTAGTTAGAAACTGCCTCTTCTTACCCCTCCATCAAACTTATATGCTTGTCTACATCTGCTTCTACTGGCTTCCTTTCTATAAATATATTTTAAAGACTGCCTACTTCCTACCAAAGGTAGGTTTTATCTTTCTGCTTTTGTTTACTCAAAGACTGATATGCTTTGGCTGTGTCCCCACCCAAATCTCATCTTGAATTGTAGCTCCCATAATTCCTATGTGTCATGGGAGGGACCCGGTGGGAGGTAATTGACTCATGGGTGCGGGTCTTTCCCATGCAGTTCTCGTGACAGTGAATAAATCTCATGAGATCTGATGGTTTTATAAAGGTGAGTTTCCCTGCACATGCTCTCTTGCCTGACACCATATAATGGCTTTGGCTCCTCCTTCGTTTTCTGCCATGATTGTGAGGTTTCCCCAGCCATGTAAAACTGTGCGTCCATTAAACCTCTTTTTCTTTATAAATTAATCGGTCTCTCATATGTCTTTATTAGCAGCGTGAGAACAGACTAATACAAAGACTTAGTCCTTCAATTATTTCCTCTGTTTTCTGCACAATCAAGATCAATTAAATTATCTCTCTTCAATGGATATTTTTTTCCATTTGTGTGCAAATGTGATTCCATCCTACGAATAAACAAGAAATTAAATATTTCTTTAAATCCCTTCTGCTATATCTCTTCCATCTCACTTTATCCCCCCCCCCCCCCCAACCATTTCTTGCTACCCTTTCTGTCAATAGTTCTCTAAAGGACAATGTGGCCACTATGTCTCCACTTCTTCACCACCTTTTATACTTAAGTCCACTTTGATCTGGGGCCCATTCTCTGTTTCCACTAGAACTGCTCTTGTCAAGGTTACTGATGATCCCCAACGGCCACATCAAATAACCCTTTTCTGCCTCCCAGCTACTTGATCTCACATCAGCAATTAATCTAGTTGTTCATTTCTATCTTTCTTCTCTTTAATATCTCCTGACATTATACACCTATCACAGATAAATCTTTTGTCGGCTCTTCTTATTTGCTTGAACTTTAAACGTTGAAGATTTTTTGAGACCTTTGTTCTTTTCTTCTCTTCTCTTCTCTCCTTTCCCATTTTTTTCTCTTCTCTTCTCCTTTCCCATTCTCCTCTCCTCTCTTTTTTGTTTTTTGTCCTCTGATCTCTTCTCTTCTCCTATATTCTCAAATTCTCAAAATTTATTTGAGGATAACCTCATCCACATTCATGGTTTCAAGAAACAGTATAGGTAGATGCCATAAGAGCTAAGACTTGTGTCTTTTAATGTTATTAATGTCCCACTGTCTAATGCAATGCCTGGAAAACAGTGAGTTCTTGGATTATTCTTAGACTGCTGAAACCAAATGCCATAGACTTGGTGGCTTAAACAAGAATTTATTTCTCACAGTTTGGAGACTGTGAAGTCTAATATCAAAGTGCCAGGAAGACAACTTTCTTTCTGATGCCTCTTCTCCTAGTTTGTGGGCAGCCACCATTTTGCTGTGTGCTTACAAAACTTCTTTATTCAGGCACAAAGAGAAAGAGAATAATTTATCTGGTATCTTTTTATATGAGGCCACTAATCCTGTCAGGTCAGTGTCTTGGCCTCATGACCTCATCTAACCCGAATTGCCTCCCAAAGGCCTGATCTCCAAATGTCATCACATTGGAGGCTAGAGCTTCAATGTATACATTTTGGGGGGACACAAACAGTCCAAAAACAGCTCCCCATAAAGGTTTTTGCATAAAATACTGGTTATTTAAATTAATTAAAGTTAAATTGAAATTTGAAAATCAATTTCTTCATTGCAATAGCCACATTTCATGTGCTCAATAGCCACATGTGGTTAGTGGACACTATTAGAGAGCACAGATACAGGGCATTTCCATTATCACAGAAGTTTCTATTGCACAGAGCTGATCAAGACGTTCACTTCCGGGCTGGGCTCTGTGGCTCATGTCTGTAATCCCAACACTTTGGGAGGCCGAGGTGGGCAGATCATGAGGTCAGAAGTTCTAGACCAGCCTGGCCAACATGGTGAAATCCCACTTCTACTAAAAACACAAAAAATTAGCTGGGATGGTAGCAGGCACCTATAATCCCAGCTATTCGGGACGCTGAGGCAGGAGAATCGCTTGAACCCTGGAGGCGGAGGTTGCAGTGAGCCAAGATCGTGCCACTGCACTCCAGCCTGTGCAAAGAGAAAGACTCTATCTTGAAAAAAAAAAAAAAAAAAGATATTCACTTCCAGCTTTTCAGAACTTTGCACTGTACAGAACTTTCCATTAATTTACAGTCTTCTTTAGTTAAATGTGTCCTCAAACATTCTCACTTGGATAACTCAAGAAATTCTTATCCTTACCCTCACTACTCTGTCTAAAACAATCTGGTCCTCCTTTTGACCTGCCTTGTTTTTCTATGTCATTAGTATGTTAAAGAGTTGGGCATTATCCTTGACTCCTTCCTTTTTCTCATACAATGTGTGAGCAAATCCTATCAGTAGATGTCTAACATTCCACCACTTTTCTTTATTTCCATTTTCTTTATCCTGGTTCAAGTCATCATCATCCTTTTCTGGACTATTCTGGTCATTTCCTATCAGTCTGCCTTATTTCACTTTTGCCTACTTCAATAAAATTTTCCACCCAGAACTCAAAGTGTTCTTCTAAAAAGGCAAATCAGATTATAACTTTCCCTTGATGAAATATTTTTTCAAACACACTCAACAGAAAATGGAAAGTTTAAAGTTCAAGCAATAAAGATTAATGGGAGATGGTGCATTTTTAATAGAGAATAATTAACCTCCGAATAAACCTGTATAGAAAGCTTTATGCAACCTATACTAATTGTAGAATGTTAGTTTAGAAGATATAATTCCTGTCATCTAGGAGGTTTTTGATATTAAGTTTTTTCCTACTACACACCCTTAAGTAAGCATATAGAATTCTCTTTTAAAATATCAGAGGCTAGGAATGGTGTGGGTATGTGTGTGTTGGAGGAATGAAGAAAGATTGGTCAGTGGGAACAAACAAAGTTAGATTGAAAAAAGAAATAAATTCTAATGTTCCATAGCAGAGTGAGGAGACCATACTTAACAACAATGTATTGTATATTTCAAAACAGTTACAAGTCTTGAAATATCCTCAATACATTGAAATGATAAATGCTCAAGGTGCTGGGTATCAAAAATACTCTGACTTGATTATTATACATTCTCTATGCATGTAACAAAACCTCATATATATCCCATTCATATGTACAGGTTTTGTGTGTGTGTGTATGTGTGTGTGTAAAATATTACAGTTTTGGTAGTGAAAAAAGATAACTTCTCTCTGTTTCTTTTAGTTTATACCCTAGTATTGTTTAAGTACAAATTCTAAATAATTAATTTGACTTTCTCTATGAATAAAAAAGTATATTTTATACTGCTACCAACAATCTTTGAAAAATATGACTTTTGTTTTGACAAAGTCTTTTTCTGAGTTTGGCTGTCTTTTGAATATATCTCAGCATGCAATTTGAGAAATGGTGATTTAAGTGCAGTTTTTGAGGTTTTTGTTTTCTTTTAAAAATGTGTTTCAATCTGCTCTTGAAAAATCCTAAGTACTGTTTTTATTTTCCTTCCCTCTTGAGGCCATGGGTGACTTAGATGTAAAACCCAATACAGCTTTCATTATGGATAGGGCAGTTCTGAATAATCCTCAAGTTGTTTTTGTTTTTTAACTATTGACATCTTGGGCCCCAGCATTTTTTGTTGAAGGGCAGGGACTGCGGGGGTGCCCTTTGTATGCTCTTGATCATCATTTCTGATTTCTACCCATTTGATACCAGTAGCACCTCTCCTAATTTTGACAACCAAAAATATCTTCAGACTATGTCAATATTCCCAGCATGGGGGGGTGGCCAAATGCCCTCCATTAAAAGTCACGGTCCTAAAGGATATTCTTCTTAGAGAAACTAGTCTGCGAATAAAAAGTTTATTTTCTCTGTCAGATGCCAGCTTAAATCTTGACTTTCTTCTCCAACACTTTTATGACTAACTCTAAACTCACTATTCTTTCATACTCTATTTAGCATCTTTAACCTTCTTTTTACATTTATGTAAATACTTATCAGGCTATTGTTGTTGCTAGATATTATTATTTAATATTATTTATCCTATTGACCTCCTTTTTGAAGGTCAAGAACTATTAAATATTCATTTTATCTAATTTTATAAAGAAGGTAGGCAATGAAGCAAATCTTTATTTAAGTATCAAATGTTAAGTGTAAAAATATCCACAAAAGATCTTTGCTTAGCGCACTGAGGGAGAACTTATAAACCAGCATGTAAAATATTGTCCAACCAGATTCTTTCCATTTTTTCCCCTTTAACTATGGAAGTTGGTTAATTTTATTAGACCAGTATGGTTGCTTTTCACTCACGTCGAGTATGCTTTGGAAAGGTTTAATATTATTACAGCCCACCTACTTCATTTCAATGAAAAAAAAAATAGATGTGTTGATGTTGTTTTGAAGTCAAGTACAATAGATTGTGTCTGAGAGTGAGCAAAGGTTATAGGTTTGGAACCTGGTCTTAATTTGGGAAGTTAAATTATACAGCTCTGGAAGTAGGAGTAGGTAATGGAAAGAAAAGCACACTTAAAATATGAAAGACCTTGGATGTGATTCTTCCCTGTTCTGCCCTGGGAAGTCCCTCTGAAGTCAAAGGGAGGTCCCTGAACCCAGCCGGGACAGAAGCAACCTCGAGACTTGCATGAAGACATCCACTTGGATGGCTGTTAAGTGGGGCTAGTGAACTCATTCCTAATAACCAGTCAACTTCTTTTAGTTCATTTTCCAGGGCAAGATTAGATCATTTTGGAAAACCTCACTAAATAACCTTATAAAAAGAGATGAACTCACTCCCAATTTTCATCAGGTTCTGAAGCAAAACCGTAAAAACCACTATCCCACCTCAGGCTACTGGAAACAAATTTGCATTTCATTCTCAGGCACAGAACTATCTCTAGGCAAATATTTCTGTGAAAGGAGCTCCTGTGTTTTTCACTTTCTCCCGAAACTCACGTTGTTGGACATTTGTTCTGAAGACCTATACAGCCTGCTGCCACACAGGCCAGACAAAGTTTAAAAGCAGCTTGGGGAATATATGTTCCCAGATGTGAAAAGAGTCATAGCTCTTCAATCTCTTTCTTCCAATAAAGAATTGAGATGATTTGGCTACATTACAGTGAGTCTTCAGTTAGTCCATATGGCAGGATTTTTGGTTATTTAAGAATGTTAACCAAATATTAAGAATATTAAGTAATAGTAACTGTATTCCAGTGGACAGAAACTTCTTGTAAATGTAGCATTTCCTTAATTTACTAGGCAAGTGGTTGAGGTGGTGAAGGCTCTTGCTTGCTAATTGTCAAAAGGGTGAGTGAGTCTCACAAGCAAACAGCGTGTGGCTAGGCAGCCACAGGTTTTTTTTTCATGTTAGTAGTACTTTATTGACATTTGACTTACATTGAGTAAAATGCATACATTTTACATATACAGCTTGATGGGTGCTGAAAAATGTACATCTTTGTCACTCAGATAGCGAGAAACATTTCACAACCCCAGAAACTTCTTTTATACCCTTTCTGATCCATGCTCTCTTTCCCTCCAAAGTCAACTGAGACTCCGAATTTTTATCACCATAAATTGGTTTTTATTTTTCTTAAATTTTATACATATGAAATAAAATATTACATACCTTTTTTTTCTTCTTTTGGTCTGGGTTCTTTGGTTCAGCATAACATTTGTGAGATTTATCTATGCCACTATGTGTTTTGATTGTCCTTGTTTATTGCTGATTTTATTCACATAGTTTTGCTGTATGAATATACCATTGTGTAAAATTCATGTATATAATTTTTGTATAAATGAAATTGCCTGTTAATTAAATTTATGTTATGACCAGCGGAAGCAGTTCCACAGATAAAATGTTGTGTCCTTCTCAGTACATCCTATTAGAGGCTCTGGATGCTTGTTTGTTCAAATATTGGTGATGATCACTTTCATCATTTGTTTAAGGTGGTAACTGTCATGTTTCTCTGCATTAAAGTTATTATTTTCCCTTTGTGGGGAAGTTTATACAATTTTGGCATACATGAATTTCACACTATGGTATATTCTTTTTTTTTTTTTTTTAATTATACTTTAAGTTCTAGGGTACATGTGCATAACGTGCAGGTTTGTTACATATGTATATATGTGCCATGTTGGTGTGCTGCACCCATCAACTCGTCAGCACCCATCAATTCATCACTTATATCAGGTATAACTCCCCAATGCAATCCCTCCCTCCTCCCCCCTCCCCATGATAGGCCCCATTGTGTGATGTTCCCCTTCCCGAGTCCAAGTGAGCTCATTGTTCAGTTCCCACCTATGAGTGAGAACATGCGGTGTTTGGTTTTCTCTTCTTGTGATAGTTTGCTAAGAATGATGGTTTCCAGCTGCATCCATGTCCCTACAAAGGACGCAAACTCATCCTTTTTTATGGCTGCATAGTATTCCATGGTGTATATGTGCCACATTTTCTTAATCCAGTCTGTCACTGATGGACATTTGGGTTGATTCCAAGTCTTTGCTATTGTGAATAGTGCCGCAATAAACATACGTGTGCATGTGTCTTTGTAGTAGCATAATTTATAATCCTTTGGGTATATACCCAGTAGTGGGATGGCTGGGTCATATGGTACATCTAGTTCTAGATCCTTGAGGAATTGCCATAGTGTTTTCCATAATGGTTGAACTAGTTTACAATCCCACCAACAGTGTAAAAGTGTTCCTATTTCTCCACATCCTCTCCAACACCTGTTGTTTCCTGATTTTTTAATGATTGCCATTCTAACTGGTGTGAGATGGTATCTCATTGTGGTTTTGATTTGCATTTCTCTGATGGCCAGTGATGATGAGCATTTTTTCATGTGTCTGTTGGCTGTATGAATGTCTTCTTTTGAGAAATGTCTGTTCATATCCTTTCCCCACTTTTTGATGGGGTTGTTTGTTTTTTTCTTGTATATTTGTTTGAGTTCTTTGTAGATTCTGGAAATTAGCCCTTTGTCAGATGAGTAGATTGCAAAAATTTTCTCCCATTCTGTAGGTTGCCTGTTCACTCTGATGGTAGTTTCTTTTGCTGTGCAGAAGCTCTTTAGTTTAATTAGATCCCATTTGTCGATTTTGGCTTTTGCTGCCGTTGCTTTTGGTGTTTTAGACATGAAGTCCTTGCCCATGCCTATGTCCTGAATGGTACTACCTAGGTTTTCTTCTAGGGTGTTTATGGTATTAGGTCTAACATTTAAGTCTCTAATCCATCTTGCAGAAAAGGCTTTTGACAAAATTCAACAGCCCTTCATGCTAAAAACGCTCAATAAATTCGGTATTGATGGAATGTACCTCAAAATAATAAGAGCTATTTATGACAAACCCACAGCTAATATCATATTGAATGGGCAAAAACTGGAAAAATTCCCTTTGAAAACTGGCACAAGACAGTGATGCCCTCTCTCACCACTCCTATTCAACATAGTGTTGGAAGTTCTGGCTAGGGCAATCAGGCAAGAGAAAGAAATCAAGGGTATTCAGTTAGGAAAAGAAGAAGTCAAATTGTCCCTGTTTGCAGATGACATGATTGTATATTTAGAAAACCCCATTGTCTCAGCCCAAAATCTCCTTAAGCTGATAAGCAACTTCAGCAAAGTCTCAGGATACAAAATTAATGTGCAAAAATCACAAGCATTCTTATACACCAGTAACAGACAAACAGAGAGCCAAATCATGAATGAACTTCCATTCACAATTGCTTCAAAGAGAATAAAATACCCAGGAATCCAACTTACAAGGGATGTAAAGGACCTCTTCAAGGAGAACTACAAACCACTGCTCAGTGAAATCAAAGAGGACACAAACAAGTGGAAGAACATACCATGCTCATGGATAGGAAGAATCAATATCGTGAAAATGGCCATACTGCCCAAGGTAATTTATAGATTCAATGCCATCCCCATCAAGCTACCAATGAGTTTCTTCACAGAATTGGAAAAAACTGCTTTAAAGTTCATATGGAACCAAAAAAAGAGCCCACATTGCCCAGACAATCCTAATTCAAAAGGACAAAGCTGGAGGTGTCATGCTACCTGACTTCAAACTATACTATAAGGCTACAGTAACCAAAACAGCATGGTACTGGTACCAAAACAGAGATATAGACCAATGGAACATAACAGAGTCCTCAGAAATAATACCACACATCTACAGCCATCTGATCTTTGACAAGCCTGAGAGAAACAAGAAATGGGGAAAGGATTCCCTATTTAATAAATGGTGCTGGGAAAATTGGCTAGCCATAAGTAGAAAGCTGAAACTGGATCCTTTCCTTACTCCTTATATGAAGATTAATTCTTTAACTGTTTTTTTGTTTCAGTCCCTATTAGTATTCAGTCTCATTCCATTAGCATCTATTCCATTAGTATTACAAAGACTGCAGTTACTTTTGCACCAACCTAATGCTATGTTTTGCTTCTCTCTCTCCCTCTCTCTTTATCCACCTAATATATTCTACTTGTGGGGCATAATAAGTAATGTAAACTCTTTCTGTGCAAACCAAGAAGATAGTAATGCAGTAGTGGAATGTCAGTGAATTTGAATCAACACTGGCCAATCTTTGAATTTTTGAAAGCTGGCCACCTAACCTTTCTGTATTTTTGCAATTTGTTTTTGCTGCTTCTTTAGTGGAATCACCTAAAATGGTTTTTACTTGAGTATTACATAAAATACTCAATAGAGCAACTTTTCCAAGCCACACATAACATTCACATACTTTTCTCAAAAGGCTTTAATATAGCAATCAGTCTTCTTAAAAAAAAAAAAAGCGTATTTCCCCCCATAACGTGGCTTCTTTCCTCAAGCTTGTGGTAAACATGAATAGGCTGGAACAGGTTTAAGTGTTTAATAGTACCCTAGACACAAGTGAATATTTTCATTTCTAGGTGAGATTGGTTGGTTGGGAAGATATCTGTAAATTTGTATAATTACTATATTCTGGAGAAGTTGTGGTTAAATTGTATTTTCATAAATAAAACCACATTTTAGAGTGATGACTGGAGTTTGCTGTATAAAAAAATCTTATGGTGAATTGTTTGTTAATCATCCATTTATAATGTACTTTGTGTGTATATTATTTTCTCTGTGGATAAATCTGGGCTATCATTATTGGGTTTATTTAAAGTAGACCACAACTGTACTTTTGAAATTTGTAAGAGATATAATTTGTAAGAGATATTATTTTCAGTGACCTATTGAAGTATTAAGCAGATGTTAAAAATGAAGAGAGCTTAAATTTGCCTTTTACCTTAAGAAAATATATTTAATCATCAGTTTTAACTTGCAAAAATTGTTCCAAAGATTTCTGTAAATCTCTAATCACAGTGAAAGTAAAGAAAAAGATAATTTATTATTCTCTTCTTTCTGAGTCCTTGTTCATCTAGCCTTTTGTTGTGCAACTGAAATCATGTGACTTTGACTTTAGTTTCCACTTTTGCTATGTTACTACAGGTCAATATAAACAAAACAGCTATGAACTGCATTCATGTGATGTTGACACTCTTCAATTTATTGTCTGTACTTTTCATTCTTCAGTTATTTATTGTGGTATATTCCATACTGAAAATTTTTATTAGATGGGAAAGTTATGGTCTTTGAGCTCCTGAGAATTTCAAAATTCAAAGCTGCTGGGTCAAAGAGATAAACCTGTTGGCAGAAATCTGGAAGTGATAATACAGTCTCTAATAGAGACACAGAAAAATCACAATGGGAACATAAAGGAGGAAAACTCAGCTTGGGGAAGAGAAACGTATACTTAGGAGATATCAGTTCAACTGATTCTTCAAGCAGATATAGAATTTTACCTGATGAAAATGGGGAAAGGGGGAGTGTATGCTAGAAGGAATAACATGTGCTAAAGTAGCCATGAGTGAAAGACAATATCATAATTGCAAACAGTAGTTTGAAGCCACTGACCACAGAGCTTACTATGGAGATATAGAAATTATAAAAAGAAGGCATTTTACTTGTATTTTCTGAACAGTCCACACAGACTCATACCATTAGCTCCTTTAGCACAGTCTAAATTTCCTGGTTAGTATTCTTTCAATTTCCCATGGTACACGTCCATGAGAAATAGGTATACAGGATATCTTAGTTTGTTATAGGTAAAACCTTGGAACAACACGCCTGTTTTATCATCCTGCATCTACCCATAGTTGGGAAGATTGACTTGTAATTTACACAAAACATAAGTTAAGCTTAGCCTCTCACTTTGTTGTCACATCTTGGTTGCTTTCTAGCAAGAACACCTGGACTTTGGTTTCTCTGTAGTTTCTCCTTTATATTAGTTTCATTTATTGGTCTTGATCAAATCTTATTCTTTCAGTCTTGCACTGTGTGATAGTAAATCTGGTAAGTTATTTTGTATCAAAGTATTTGTAATTTAAAGTGGCCTAAGGGGGTTCCAACATGTGCCAAATAAAGTTTAATTTTTATAGTAGCTAGAGACTTTAATGAATGTTTTAAGTTAGAGGATTGATTGATTGTTCAAAGTTAGATAAGACAAACTAAATAAAGATATTTAGGGAAAAACAAAGTGGTCTTTTAAATTGCATTAATAGGTTCATTCTAGTAGATCCTTCTGAGATGGACTGGGGAAGTAAGCAGGAAAGGGACTTCCAGCAAAGCGCATCTGGGCTTGAAATCAGGACCTGCATTTAATCCTGATCATGTTCCTTTTGTTACAGCACCTCTGTACCACACACAGAGAAGCTGGGAGAAAAGTCCACTCCTGCAGGGAGAAGTATTATATGACTGACTCTAGAATTCTTGGTATATGGTGATAATAAAAAGCAGTAAGATTCTTATTTGATTTTATTATTGCTTTTTAAGTACTCTGAATATCATTTATCTCTGCCTGCTCCAGGGTGGACAGCTCCTACCTCTTCTCACCCTTGTATGCTACTGGCCTTTTTCATCAAGACATAGAACTCTTTTCCCAGCCATTCACTGGAATAACCTTGTGTTTTGCTTTGATCAGAGGGATATGTGAGAAGTGACACGCTGCCATTTCTGAACCTAGACCTTAAGAGTCGTTGCATGTTTCCATCCTTTCCAGTAAACTTCTATTTTTGTCTCCAATAGACTATCCTGTTGGAGGACGAGACTACATGGAATAGAAAATAACTATCCAAACTCAGGCCATCCTAGACCATCCAACCCACAGTCAACCTGGCTGTAGATCACAGACACATGTGTGACCCAGATAAGATGAGGAGAACCACCCAGCTAAGCCCAGCCTAAATTGTTCACCCACAGAAATTATAAACTAAAGAAATGGGTGTTGTTTTAAGCCACTAAGTTTTGGGATGGATTATTATTTGTCAAAAGCTAATGTATCCCTTAACCTCTCAACATCTTAGTTTTCTCAGTCAAAATGAAAATGAAGAGACAATAAATCAAACTAAGTAAGTCTTCTACAGATTTACTATGTGGATTAAGTACAAAATTATATTACTTAATGAATAAAATGTATTTTTAACTTTTTAACATCAGTTTTATTAATGGAAATATTTTTTCATAAAAATCACCAAAAATAAAGAACAATATGTTTTAGTTTCTTTTCTGTTGCTATAACTGAATATCACAGATTGGATCATTTATAATGAACATAAATTTATTTCTATCAAACAGTTATGGACTCTGGAAAGTCCAAGATCCTGGTGATGGCATCTGACAGGGACCTTCTTGCTGCATCATAGCGGGGCAGATGCATGGTAGAAGGCCAAAGGAACAGATGGTGGAAAGACAAAGGGCAAGAGGGAAACAACAGGGGATGGAACTTGTCCTTTTATAAGGAACCCACCTTTGTGATAACAAATGCAAACATGTAATAGTAGCATAAATCATTCATGCATTTAATCGCCTCTTAAATGCCCCACCTTTTAATACTGCTACAATGGCTATTAAATTGCAATAGAATGTGGGAAGGGACAAGTATTCAAACCATAGAATTATGTTAATAAATCTTGTCTAGCTTCCTATTCCCAATAATTTTTATTAAGGTATAATTTACCTACAGTAAATCTTACTCTTATTAATGTATAGTTCTTTGGATTTGGGCAAACATACATAGCCATGTAACCAACTGCACAGTCAAGACTTATTACAACTCAATCATGCCAAAAATTATTCATACCGTTTGTGGTCCCACCCCTTCCCTCTACCCCCAAATTCTGTCAACCAGTCATCTTACTTCATCCTTACAGTTTTCTGCTTTTCAGAGTGCAATCAATAGATTTCCAGCCTTTTGAGACTGACTTCCTTTACTTAGCATAATGCATCTGCATTTAGCCATATTCTTTTTTATCAATCATTCATCCTTCATATTACTGAGTATTATTTCGTTGTATAGATATACAATTTGTTGATTTGCTCTCCAGCTGGTGGATATTTGGTTGTTTACAATTTGAGCGATTCCAGATGAAGCCACAAACATTCATGTAGTAGCATTTTATGTGATCAAAAGATTGCATTTTACTTTTTTAAATACCTAGGATTGGAGTTACTGAGTAGATGGTAAATGTGTATTTATTTTGATAAAATATATCTAAATTGTTTCGCATAGTGGCTGTATTATTTTGCATTCCAATCAGCAATGTGTGTTTTTCAGTTGCTTTTTGTCTTTGATGGCATTTGGTATTGTCATTTTTGAAGATTTTATTTTAGCCATTCTGATAAAGTAGTGGTTTCTGATTGTGGTTTCAATTTTACCTAATTACTAATGGTGTACTTCTTAATGTATGTATTTGCCATATACATACCTTATGTTATGAAGTGTTTCTTCAAATCTTTGCTTACTTTATATTAGGTTGTTAATTGGATTGGGTTTTAATTGTTCTTTATATATTCTGGAAACAATTTTTTTTAATCAGATATGTAATTTGCATGTAGTCTTTGTATTTTTCAATCTAGCATTTCTTAGTTTATAGTTAATGTAGTGGGATAAAATGAGTTTGTCATTCTTAAATTTATTTTAGTGTAATTTTTGCTGAATGCTTTTAAAATAATCTTTAGTTGGAATAAAATGTGTTTGTATGTGTATGTGTGTGTGTGTTTGTGTAGTTATGGTTTTGAATACACCCATACATTTTTTCCACAGTCGCTTTGGAAGGTGGAGCTTAATTCCTCTCCCTTTAAGTATGAGCTGAATTTATTCTCTTTTAAATAATTTGTAAGGCAGAATTGACAATGTGTGACTTTGAAGATGAGATCATGAAACACACTGTGGTTTCCTCTTGCACTTTTTTGTATTATTCATTCTGGTGAAACTTAGCTGCCATTTTGTTAAGGCACTCAAGCATTCCTATGGCAGAGCCCCATGTAGTAAGGAACTGAGGCTTCCTACCAATAGACAATGAGTTGAAGCCTCTAACCAACTGCCAGATGAGTGAGCCATCTTGAAAGCAGATTTTCCATTATCTGTCAAACCTTTAGATGACTGCAGTACCAGCTGTCATCTTGCCTGAAATTTCATGACAGATTTTGAGCTCCCATGGTCACCCAACTAAGCTGCTACCAGAGTTTTAACCCTCCAGATACTGTGCAAGATATTAAGTACCTGATGTTGTAAGTAGCTAAGTTTTGGAGCCATTTGTTACATAGTGATAAATTATATATATACACACATATGTATGTATTTTATATATCATATATAATATTCACATATAAAATTAATGTACATACAATTTTTACATGGTAAATACACCCTTGTAAATCTACCAGATTAGGAAATACCATATTACAAGAACATCAGAATGATATCTGACCTTTCCCAGTAATTATCCACCCTGTTCCTTATTAATGACTATCTTCTTGACAACATAATTCAGTTGTACTTGATTGTATATGTCATACAAGTGGAACTATACAGTATGGATCCCTTTGTGCTGGCTTTCTTCATATAACATTATGTTTCTAATAATTCTTCCAAGTTGTTTCATATAGTAGTCATTTCATTATCTCTCATTGCCATATCTTCTGCTGTGTATGTCACAATTTATGTCTACTCTGTTATTGGTGGGCATGTGTATTGTTTCCAGTTTTAGTGTCTTAGGAATAGTACTTTGCACACTTTTGTACCTGTATTTTGGTAAACATTTCTCTATGGTACATGCCTACAAGTGTAATTGCTGGGTCATAGGTTATATCTATATTATGTATACATTCAAGTAATTTTCTGAAGTGGTTATACCAATTTATACTCCCACCAATGATGTATGTATGTTCTCCTTGCTCCCCACACAAAAAAATGGTCAGTGCTTTTAATTTTAACTATTCTGATGGCTCTATATTGTGGTTTAATTTGCATTTCCCTTATAAGTAAGGAAGTTGAGCATATTATTATATATCCATTTTATTTGGATATCCTCTTTTGTGAAATACCTCTCTCACCAATTTTGTATTAGCTAGTCTCCTTTTTTTATAGATTGGTAGGAACTTGTTATACATTCTGTATACAAGTCCTTTGTCAATTACACATATGGTACGTGTCTTTTCCTACTCTACAGCTTTCTTATTTATGCTCCTAATGGTGTGTTTTAATGATGGGAACTTCTAAATTTTAATGCAGTCTAAAAAGTGTTTATGTTTTTCCATTTATGGTTAATGCATTTTGTTTAGGATATTTTTAAGATCACAAGTATAGTCTCATGTTTTCTTTTGAAAGTGTTACTGTTTTGTAGTTCACATTTGGATGCAAAATCACTCAGTTATTTGTTAATTAGTGTGGTATGAAGGTCAAAATTCATTTTCTTTCATGTAAATATATAGTTAACCCAACACAACTAATTGAAAAGACTATCCTCTCCCCACTACTATGCGGTACTGCCTTTGTCTTAATCAAGTGTCCATATAGATGTCTGTCTGTTTCTGGGTGCTCTGTTATATTATCCTGTTTGTATATGGTTATGCCACTACCACACCATTTTATGTATTGTAGCTTAATTATATCCTTAAATCTAGTAGTGTAAGGGTTTCAAATTTGCTCTTCTACAAATTTCCTTGCTTTATATATCCTTGAACTTTTACATTTGAATATACATTTTAGAATTAGTCTTTGAATATACACACAAATACATACAATCAAATAATATTAGGAAATTCTGATTAGAATTGAATTAAATCTGCAGAATAATTTGAATATTCTAATATATTATAAGTATGGCATATTTCTCCATTTATTCTTAGCTTCTAATTTCTTTTTCTATGTAGAGTTGTTGAACAGTTTTCATTAGTATTATTCTAATTTGTTTGATTTTTAAGGGTATTATAAAAGGTATATTTTATAAACTTCATTTTAACATTTTTTGCTGATAAATTGAAAGCAATAAATTTTTTGTACATCTGGATGTCATGATAAATTTACTTAATAATAATCATATAGTCTCTAAATAAAGACAATGTTATTCTTTTTTCCCTAATTCTTGTACCTTGTCTGTTTGGTTTACTGTACTTTAAGACCTCTAGTTCAATGTAGAATGGAAATGTGAATATATAACTTTTTTGTTGTTTTTGGCATTGGTGGAAATTATCACTATTTTATCATTAGGTATATGTAAGTGGATATTTGTTTCGAGATTTTGTATTATGTTAGGCATGTTCCTTGTATTCCTAATTTGTTAAAAGTTTTATTATAGATAAATGTTGGATTTTATTTTTTAAAATTCTGTATCTTTTGAAATGATCATGTTTTACACTTATTTTGTTAAGACATAGTTCATTGACTGATTTTTGACTGGTAAAACCCGCATTCCCAGAATAAAGTCAACTTGATCGTTATATACGTTTTGAATTTGGATCTCACTGAATATGGATTTTTAATGTTTTATTTGAATTTTTGAATGCTTATGAGAGAGATTGGTTTGAAATTTTTCTTTCTGTAATTTACCTTAGCAGGTTTTGTTATCAAGGTTATGATGGCCTCAAAAGACGGTATCTCTCTTTATTTATTCTCTTAAAGAGGTTGAGTAAAATTCAACCTCTTGCTTCATTAAATACTTATAAAATTTCCTGGTATAAACATCTCACCCTGAAATTTCTCTGTGGTAGGGTTTTAAAATACAGTTTCACATTTGTAATAGATACATAAATATTTAGAGTTTTAAATTTCTCTTTAGGCAATTTTGTATATTACATTTTTCTAGATTTTAGTAACTTATAAAACTTTAAATGTATTAAAATAAAACTTTCAATAGTGTGGAATCTATAGTGATATCTCCTTTTTGTTTCTGATGTTGGTGATTTATGTATTTTCTCATAATTTATAAGTCTTTTCGGAGAAACTTTTTTTTGTTGTATAATCATTTTCTATTTCATTAATTTTTAATTTTTATAGTTATTATATCTTACATTCTATGTTCTCTTTTTGTTTAATTTGGTATCATTTTAAAGTTTTTAAGCTCTAAACTGAGATAATTGATTCTAAACCATTCTTCTTTTTAAAATATATGCAAAAGTCTATAAATTTACTTCAAAACAGCATTAACTGTAACATCTTAATGTCCTGTTTTCAGTATAATGTATTTTGTGATACTTTCTAATTTCCTTTTTAATTCCAGATATGATTTGTGAAGGTATTTAGAAGCATATTAATTTATTTCCAAAGATATGTATATTTTCTAGCTTTTATTTTCATTGATTTCAAACTTAATACCACTTTGGTCACAGAATAACATTTGTCTTATTTTAATTCATGATATTTATTGAGAATTTATATTTGGGCCAAGGTTCCTATGTGCATTTTTTTAAAAAGGAAAAAAAAACAAAACTAAGCTCTGCAATCATTGATAGCTATGTTCTCTACATGCCAATTAGGTTAAGTTTGTTAATCACATTATTTAACTATTTTTATATTCTTTGTAACTTTTGTGTGCTTTTGTACCAGCTACTAAGACAAGTGTGTCAGAATCTCTCAAAATAAATTCTGGTTTGCTTGTTTTTTTCTCTTATGTTCTGTCATTTTTCTGTTTTATGTATTTTCAAGCTATATACTTAGATACAAAATAAAATTGTTTTATTTTCTTGAACGATCAAACTCTTTTTACGTTATAAAACGTCCCTTTCTGTTTTCAACATTTCTTTCTCCTTAAACTTTATTTTATCTCTTAGTATATAGCCATGCCACTTTTCTTTTAACTTTGGTTTTTAGAATATACATTTTTTTTATATTTTTTCTTGTATACCTTCTTATTCTTACATTTAAAGTGAACTTTTTGGGCAACATACAGCAAAGTTGTGCTCTAGTTGTTTTTAGAATCATTCTGAGAATTTTGGTTAATTATTTATTCAAATTATACTGAATGGAGTTATTTATATATATGCTTTATATCTACCATCTTATTTTTCATTCTTTATTACCTATCCTATAGTCTGTAATTTTTTACTACTCTTTTTGCCTTTTTTGGATTAATGAAGCAAGTTTTATTATTTTCACCATTTTGCAATGTTAATTATACATTGTTAAGATAACAATATCCATTCTTGACATACTAGAGTCTGCTAAAATTTATTCCTTTGCTACTTATCAGATATTTGAGGACTTTAGAACACTTGAACTTCCATTACTTCTTTCTTTTTTTTTTTAATTTTTTTTCAATTTTTTTCAAATATTTTAATTCTAGGTGTAACTCAAACCCACAAGACATTATTATTTTATTCGTATTATCAATATTCATTTGTGCTTATGTATATATTCACTCTTTCCATTGGTTTTCAATCCTTTGTTAATCTCCTTGCCTCCATTTAGGATAATTTTCTTCCTAATAAAACCTTCTGTTAACATTGACATTTAACATTTTGTATAGATACGCTGATGATAAATAATTTCTAGCATTGTCTGATTTTTAAAAATTAAGAATACTTGTCTGTGGCAGTAACTTACACCTGTAATCCCAACACTTTGGGAAGCTGGGATAGGAGGATTACTTAAGCCCAGGAATTGAATACCAGCCTGGGCAACAAAGCAAGATCACGTCTCTACAAAAAAATAAATATTAGCCAGACTTAGTGGCATGGGCCTATAGTTCTAGTTACTTAGGAGGCTGAGGTGGGAGGATCACTTGAGCCTGGGAGGTTGAAGCTGGAGTGAGCTGTGGTTTTGCCACTGTATTGCAGCCAGGGTGACAGTGTCCATGGTTTGGAATTCTCAGTTAGCAATTATTTTCCCTTATCACTTTGAAGTTTTCCATTATGTTTAATAATTATTTTATCTGACTAATTTTAACATTATCTTGGTTCTTGGTTTTAGACTAATTTTACTATCGTATGCCTAGGAGTGTTTCTCTTTGTATATTTATCCTGCTTGGTGTTCATTGTACTTTTTTGAATTTTTGGCTTGATGTTTTTCATTTTTGGGGGGAAAACTCTTAGTCAATACATGTTCATATAATACTTCTTCACTATCTTTCCGTGTCTTTTTTCTGAAATTTCAGTTGCATAATTCTTTAAAAGTTTCTATATACGCATTATACTCTTTTATGTATTGCATTCTATTTTTTAAATGGTTTAGTTTGAGTATTTTTTAGTGCTTATCTTTTCTTGCACAATTTTCTATGTTTATCTTCACCTATGTTTATCTGTTGTTAAATGCATTTATTGAATTGAATTCCTTACTTTAGTAAATGTGTTACTCAGTTCTAAGATTTCCACTTAGTTTGTTTCAAAGATCCTAAATATATTTGCAAATTCTCTGTTTTGTATTTTACTTTTTGAAAATATTAACTAGTATTTAGGACTATTGAGGACATTTCCTAATAACTATTTTTTCTTTTGATTTTTGATCACTTTGTCTTGTCTTATGATGTGAAAAATAAGTCTTGATTGCAGTCAATAATTTGTGAATGAAAATCCTCCAGACAAGATTTATGCTTGCCTTTTTCAAATAGTTTGTATAGATGTGGTTAAACTTAATCTAGCCTGAGACTGGGTGAAGTCAACCTGGGTTTAATTCTTATAATAGTTTGCTAATTTGTGACCAGGATTAATAACCAAGTTTTAAGCCTTCAGGGATCTCACCTGAAAGTCTGAGAACCGTCAGCTCTTTTTCTCCTTGGCAGGTCCTGAATTCTAAATTCTTCTATCCAGCTCTGGAAGATTGCTTAAAGCATTGATTTGCTTCTCAGTCACTTTGCCACTATTTTCCTCTTGGCTTCTCTGTCCCTGGATTCTCTCCGTGCTTGGGTGTTTAGTGTCTAGGATCAAAGACTAGGTCATGCATAATAACGTAATCATGAGTTATAGATGACATTGTCTCCTCCTAATCTCCAGAAAATGTTTCGCTCCTGTATTTACCATTTATGACCCTCAAAACTATCCCTCCTCTGTTCATCCTCTGAAATATATCTTCATTGTATTTAGAATTTTGTAAAAAGATAACTGGAACCCTAACATAAACCCTATTATGTATCTCTATAAAGCATCCTGCCAAGTTATTTGTAAGCATTTGATTTGGGCATATTTTAGAAAGCCATAACATGTGTTGTTGGTATACTATATTTGATTAAACCATTTAGTACATCACATCTGTTACCATTTTTCTTCCACGCTCGCAAACTCCTGATCTTCAAAGCTGCACTAGATGATAATGCTGCTTCCACATGAACATGCAATCCAACTTCTAACATTTTGATTTCAATGCCTTTTTGGAAGACTTTAATTTCCTAGGATTGAACAAAATGACATTGACACTATACTTAAATTCCTGCTCTAGGTTAAAATTAAAGTTTTAGTAATTTAGAAAAATTATGCAGAAGAATTTTTACCTCAGCAAAGATTGCCAAACTCCACACCTGGAGAGTAAGATAGGTTCCTGAGTATAAGATTTGAGTACTGTCTAGTGGTTTTTGTCGCTAATTACTTCCTGTTTGCTCTCCTACAACTCTTCCCCACCCTACTTTTTCCTTCTTTGTAGCCTGTGAAACTGACTTTTGCAATCATCACTTAGGGTTTCTGGTTTCCTGGCTTCCTATCTGTTCAACCAATGAGATGCTGGTAGGAAATAGAAGGGATGTCAAGGTATTCATTCCCTTGCATATTCTCTATCTCAGTTCAGAGGTTCTGGTAATAATGTGTCTCTCTTTAAAGAAAGCTTCAAATATTTGTGGGCTCTGGTATCAGCAGTTCCTCCCTTTGTCCCTTCATATCTAGGGATAGTAACAGTTCCTTGGGTATCCAGATATCTTTTTGCTGATTTGCTGATTATTGGCTATATCCTAATTAATATTTCTTTTGTGTTAAGCTGTTTGTGTTATCATAAAGAAATACCCGAGGCTGGGTGATTTATAAAGAAAAAAGGTTTAATTGGCTCATGGTTCTTTCTGTAGGCTGTATAGAAAGCACAGTGCTGGCATCTGACTCTGTTGAGGGCTTCAGAAATCTTACAATCATGGAAGGCAGAGGGAGAGCAGACAATGTCACATGGCAAGAGTGGAAGCCAAGAATAGAAGGGAAAAGTTCCAGATTCTCCGTAAACAACCAGATCTTGCATTAACCAACTGAGAGAGAACTCAATTGTCATGAAGAGAATGGTGCTAAACCATTCATGAGGGATCTACTCCCATGATCCAATCACCTCCCACCAGGTCCTAACTCCAACGTGGGAATCACGTTTCAACATGATATTTAGAGTGGGCAAACATCTAAACCATATCATTCTGCTCCAGACCCCCTAAATCTTATGTTCTTTTCACATTTCAAAATACAATAATCCCATTGCACTAGTCCCGCAAGTTTCAGCATTAACTCAAAAGTCCCAAGTACAAGGTCTCATTTGAAATTGAAGACAAGTTCCTTGCACCTATGAACCTATAAAATCAAAACCCAGTTGTTTTCTCATAAGATACAATGGTGGTATAAGCTGCCTAGGGAGATTAGCTTGACTAAAAGGGAGCCAAGTGCTGATATCTAAGACAATGGGAAAAAGGCCACCACTCCAGAGGGCTCAAGCCATAAGCCTTGGGACACTGCTTCACATCCTCTGAAATACAGGGAGAAGCTGCTGCCTAGAGAGATTAGCATACTCAAAAGGGAGCCAAGTGTTAATATCCAAAAAAAAAAAAAAATGGGGAAAAGGCTACACTCCAGAGAGCTCAAACTGTAAGCCTTGGGACACCGTCTCTTTGGAGTAGAATGTATTCCCACTCCAAAACGGAAGAAAAAATAAGCCCCACACAAGTCTGAAAACCAGCAGGGAGATAATTAAATCTTAAATTTCCAAATAACCGCCTTTGATTCCATGTCCCACATCCAGGGCACACTGTTGTTAAGGGGAGGGCTTCCAAGACTTAACACCTCTGCCACTGTGGCTTTGCAGGTTGCAGATCCTGTGGCTGCTGTCACAAATTGAAGTTGAGTGCCTATGACTTTTCCACACACAAGGTGCCAGCTGCTTGTGGATCTAGCATTCTCGGGTCTGAAAGGTGACTTCCTCCTTTACACAGCTCCACTAGGCAATACCCCAGCAGGGACTGTGTGGGAGCCCCAACCCCACATTTTCTCTTACCATTGCCCTAGCAGAGTATCTCTGCAGGGGCTCTGCCTCTGCCTCTGCTGCAGGCTTCTGCTTGGGCACATAGGTTTTCTTTTCTTTTTATTTTTTTTAATTTTATTATTATACTTTAAGTTCTAGGGTACATGTGCATAACGTGCAGGTTTGTTACATATGTATACTTGTGCCATGTTGGTGTGCTGCACCCATCAACTCATCAGCACCCATCAATTCGTCATTTATATCAGGTATAACTCCCAATGCAATCCCTCCCCCTTCCCCCCTCCATGATAGGCCCCGATGTGTGATGTTCCCCTTCCCGAGTCCAAGTGATCTCATTGTTCAGTTCCCACCTATGAGTGAGAACATGCGGTGTTTGGTTTTCTGTTCTTGTGATAGTTTGCTAAGAATGATGGTTTCCAGCTGCATCCATGTCCCTACAAAGGACGCAAACTCATCCTTTTTTATGGCTGCATAGTATTCCATGGTGTATATGTGCCACATTTTCTTAATCCAGTCTGTCACAGATGGACATTTGGGTTGATTCCAAGTCTTTGCTATTGTGAATAGTGCCACACATCCTCCGACATCTAGGGAGAAGCTGCCAAGCCACCTTCATGCTTGCATTCTGTATGCCCGCAGACTTAACACCATGTGAAAGCTGCCAAGTCTTATGGCTTGAGGCATCTGGAGTGGTGGCTTGAGCCGTTCCTCGGGCCCTTTGAGTTGTGTCTGTGTCTGGAGCAGCCAAGATGCATGGAACAGTGTCCCAAGGCTTATGGCTTGAGCCCTCTGGAATGGTGGCTTTTTATCCATTGTCTTGGATATTAGCACTTGGTTCCCTTTTAGTCGTAATAAACTCTCTAGCAAGTGGTTACCTCACAGTCTGTTTGGATTATTTCTCTACCACAGGGACAGCTTATAAATTTTCCAAACATTTATGCTCTTCTTCCCTTCTAAATGTAAGTTGTAACATTATTATAAGTCATTTCTTTGATCCCATGTCTGATTGCAGGCTGTTAGAAGCACCACCTCTAACACTTTACTGCTTGAAAACTTTACTGCTTAGAAATTTCTTTCACCCGATACCCTAAGTCATCACTCTTAAGTTCAAACTTCCAGAGATTTCTAGGGCATGAACACAATGCAACCAGATTCTTTTCTATGGCATAACATGGTGACCTTTACTCCAATTTCCAATAATTCCCATTTCTGTTTGAGACCTCGTCAGCCTGGCCTGAACTGTCCATATTTCTATCAGCATTTTGGTCACAACCATTTGGTCACAACCATTTAATCAGTCTGTAATAAATTCCGGACTTTCCCTTATCTTCCTATATTCTTCTGAGCCCTCCAAACTCTTCTAACTTCTACCCATTTCAGAGTTCCAAAGTCACTTCCACATTTTCAGGCATCTTTATAGAAACCCTCCACTCCTCAGTACCAGTTTTCTATGTTAGGCCATTTGCATTACTGTAAGGGAATACCTGAAGCTGGGTAATTAATAAAGAAAGGAGGTTTAATTGGCTCATGGTTCCATGGGCTCTATGGGTAATTGCTTCTGGTGAGGGCCTCAGGTAGCTTGCAATCATGACAGAAGGCAAAGTGGGAGTAGGCTCATTAGATGGTGAGAGCAGGTGCAAGACAGAGAAGGGAGAGGTCCCAGACTCTTTTTAAACACCAAATCTTGCATGATCTAACTGAGCAAGAACTCACTTATTGCTAAGGGGATGGTGCTAAGCTACTCATGAGGGATCTTCCTCCATGATCCAGTACCTCCCAGAAGGTTCCACTGGAACACTGAGTTAGGTCCACTCTAACACTGGAAATCCCATTTCAACATGAGATTTGGAGGAGACACAAATCCATACAACATCACTTTTAATTGAGGACTCTTTAAAATACCAGGTGAAGGTTTTACAAAAGGATTCCAGACAAAAAGAAGATGAGGACAAGGTGTTGAGGCTTGAAAGGGCTTGTCACATTCTAGGAAGGAGTGTAAACCCAAGGATCTCGAGCAGTAGGAACAAATGAGAAAGTAGCATGAGATGTGTTTAAAGGAACTGTCAAGTGTAAAATCATGCAGAGCCTGGTTAGTTGGAATAAGGAGTTTTTATTTAATTTGAAATGCAATGGGAGGACACTTGTAGGAGACGACTGGGTTGGTCAAGGACAAGGCTGAAGCAGACAGATCACTCTGATGAACACATCTATTTTTCAGAAAATATGGTGGTTTAGAACATGTTGGAATGGAGACAAGTGGAAAAGACAAATTTTGGAGCTAGAACTGACAGCACTTGAAGATGGAAACTCCCGTGTTTGTTCATTTATTTATTCAATCAGTTGATATATTATGCCCTATTAAATGCTCACCTTATGCTAAGCCATTTGTTAAGATATGGCAATGGATCTTAATGTATTAAACAAATAATGACACAGACAATTACACTATTAACTTGTAATAAATACAAAGAAAATCACAGAGTTTTGTGAGCTTTATGACAGGAATTTCTAACCACCATTGGTGTTTAGAGACATCCTCAATAATGTAGCAAACTTTAAGGACAAGCAGGTTTGAAAAATAGTAAAAGTATCTTAATTTTGGTTCCCCTAGAGGTATATTCAGAGATAAGTATTCAAGTCCTAGCAGTATTTTGGGCTTTACGATGGGAATGGTACATTACATGGATGACACAGGTAAATTATGGCTACTGGACATTATGGTATGTGTGACTATTGAGATGTCAGCCATGCCTGCAGTCATGCAGATGTCTTGGCTCCCAGGAACTGATGTAGAGTAGTATTCCTCTCCACTTAATCTGCATCATGTCTCCATCAGGAAAAACCTGGAAAATGGCTCCCTTCTTTATTTGTTACAAAGGAAATAAGCTCTTATTCTATTAGACATTTGGACTAGGTCTACTATTGGCCCCTTTACCCTGTGGTATAGGCTTTTCTTATCCAGCAGCATTTCTCTGGGGGGTTGCTTCTTCAAGGTTATGAGTTTACATCCATGGGGAGAGCAGTTGCCCATGAAGCTCCAGCCTAGCTTTAGGGGAGGAGCTGTGGGACTCTAAGGGATAGTTCCAGGTTTTTCCACAAACTGGCATCTCTGAGCTCTAGGTGATAACAACACCTAGGGTGTTGGTGGTGATGATTCTTTTTCAAAAATATATATATATCTCAGGGGAACATTGAATGTTTTTGTTTTTGTTGTTACTATCGGCATCATCATCTTCATTATTATTTTAAAACAAGTTCTTTATTATTGAAATGACGTGTTTCTAATGACTCTTAACCAAAATGTTATTTGTGTTTTCAAATGTATACATGTATGTGTAGGTATGTGTACATATAATGCACATTTTCTTATCTTTTCCTAGATTGCCTTTTTGTTGGTTTAGTAAGGCTGTGTAAAAATGTAGCTTACATGAGATTCTATTGAAAGTTTACCCTTGAATGAGAATGTTTTCTCACATTTAAGTTTCCTCTGCCAGTCTTCAGAAGCTGGTGGGAAATTCCAGTCTTGTGAGAAATGCTGACATTAATTTCTGTAAAATATCTGGAACAATTGATGTTGCATAAGTCAGACCCAATTAGTTCTTAGAATCAGAAGCCCATCAGAACAGGGGAGGAAGCACACGGTTTGTATTAAAAGGGAGTTAATGGAATGTTTCCTCTTTTATTCTGGGAGTTTCCAAATAGATAAGGTCATGAGGGCATCAGGGTCTAGATTGGAACAGAAAGGCAAGACATAAATTTATTCTTCTAACTCTTTATAACTGATGTATCCCAAATTTCCAAACTGAGCCATAACTAGAGAAGTATATGAGTCATTGACCCTGTCTGACTGTATGGCTCTTCAACAGTGGCCCTCTCTACTCCACCCCACTCTACCACAATTTAAAAAATTTATCTCATGTTGTTATACCACTGAGATAATGATAGAGAATAAACTTAATCAGCTTTGTTTAGAGAGTCTAATTTGTGAAAATTTATGAAAAGACGTTATATTGGCTAAGGCTTTATATACAAATACATTCCACTCAAATCACAATTTACCTACTGTACGTATAATGATAGGTGTTCTCTGTCTAGTTCAAGTTGATTTTCAAACAGATGAGCTTTAATTTTATGGATTTTCTTAACTAACTGCCCTGCTTACTCTGTTTCCTTAATTCTTTGTGTAACATAATGGGTAACTTGATCTGTACCTCCTATTTTACGGGCACATAGTTCATCTCAATTTCAGATGCAGGAGACTTGTTCCTGCGTGACTTCTCAGTGTCCTCTCCACACTCTCAATTACATGATTATTTAACAGGCAGTTGAATTCCCAGACCAAACCATCAAGGCCTAGATCTTTAATTGCCTAAACTGTTTGTCCTTACATGTAGCTTTCAAACATCCTGCCGGGTCAAGTTTAATTTTAAAAAGATGGCTTTCCTATCCTGTGAACATTTTATAGAATAGAATATAAGCAGTGAGTCAATGATAAAACAAAATACTTTAATCTATTTTTATCTAAAGTATGTATTTATTAAATATTGTACATATGTATATATAAACTCTATGAAACTAGGTTCTTTCTAGGGTTAAACATGTTGGGAGTTACTTTCCTTCAGTGTCCAAATCTACCTTTACTCATTGCTTAAGTTGATGAAGAGCAAAATTATTATTATTAGATGATTATTTAACACTTTCTGGTAAAATACCTATAGGCTCAATTTTATTTTTTTTTATTTTAAAAACTTTAACTAAAATGCTTTTGACAAGGTCTGTGGATTATAGTCCTTAAATGAAGAATAAAGCAAGTTATATTTTGTCATCAGTTCTCCACCATAGTGTGTCTACACTATCTTACAATGGCCAACATGGACAGTTCTGGGGTTCCATCCCTGAGGGCACTGTGAAGCTTTGGCACTGAGATTCCTAAGAAGCTGCCCTAAAACACCTGATATTCAGCAAACAGTACCAGGAGACTTAAAACAACAATCTGTATAGTCATCACTGGTATTCATGGGGGCTGGTTCCAAGACCCTTCGTGGATATCAAAATCCATGTATGCTCAAGTCCTTTACATTAAATGGTGTAGAACTTGCATATAACCTATGCACATCCTTCTGTACACTTTAAATAAGTAATCTCTAGATTATAATACCCAACACAATGTAAATGAAATGTAAATAATAGTTATATGTTATTGTTTAGGAAATAATGACAAGAAAAAAAGTCCTGTAAATGTTCAAGACAGATCCAGCTGTCCATTTAAAATAAAGTATTTTTGATCTGTGGTTGGTTGAGTCCACAGATGTGGAACCCACAGATATGGAGAGTTGACTATAATTGCATTTCTCTGACTTCCACAGTCCCCCCTTTTCATGCTATGAAATATAAAATTCCAAATAAAATTTAAGTCCCAGATACTTTTCAAATGGCATTTTAAAAATATATCTGTAAAGAAAATAGAGTTTTCATTTTTTTCTATAATGTTTATGTGGTCTGCACTATTCCTTCCTTTTTCTTAAAAACTTTACAATTCTTCCTTTGTTTATTCTTAACAAAAAGTCTTTGGAGAATTTTAAAAACTGATTTTGAAAAAAGCAGAAAGTATGTACCATAACAAATACATAAAACGGAATCTAGTTGAAACTATTTTTATGTTGACATTGAGAAATAAGACAAATTACAAAAAATATCTTTTTCAGTACTTGAGAAATAAACCAAAAAATAATAAAAGCCAGCAAAATAAAAACTATCAAAAATTATAAAGGAAATGGAATAAAACCTAATGCTATAAACTTTGAAAAGAGGAAGCTCAGAAAGGGAGAAAGGAAAAATACAGATATACTGAAAGACAGACAGACCAACAGAAAAAAAGAGAGGTGGAAAGAGAGAGAAAAAGAGGGAAGGGAGGAAATTGTCTTCAATTTACGCAAAGCTTTATTTAAGGGATTTTATTAAAATGATATTTATAGTATCCTATTTTATAATATTTTAGTCTATTGATCCATAAGAAGAAATGTTTGTAATAGTGCAACTTTAACATTCATGATGATTAATTCTGGGTGATGGAATTGTCTGTGTGAGTGTGTGTCTGTGTGGGTGTACTTATTGTCTTTTATTACTTTTCTTTTTTACTTGAATTGATCGTGTTTAATTTTTATTTAAAATAATGAACATGACACTATTAAAATAGTATTTTTACATTTTAAAATATTTATATATTATATATTAATATTTTCTTATATTTAAAAATATATAAAAGTATATTTTATGTTATATATATTTTGTATATACATAAATATAGTATATGTAGATACATATACATATA